>NW_026902714.1:137755-437755 GCF_943734735.2 Anopheles gambiae
GAAAGCCAAGCTCACTTCACTAGTGGGTTTTTGACAGGCCATTGACCGACAGTGGTTGTTGTGCCAAAGAAAAAATAAATTATCGTTGTTACGGCCATGTTACATCCAAATAAAGGCATCTTGCACTAATTCATTGGCCTTGAAATTTGATGTTGAATTTTGTTGCATCTATTATCGTTGTTACGGTCATGTTTCATCCAAATGAAGCCATCTTGCACTATTTGAATGGCCTTGAAATTTGATGTTGAATTTTGTTGCCATCTATTATCGTTGTTACGGCCATGTTTTATCCAAATGAAGCCATTTTGCACTATTTGAATAGTTACGGCCATGTTTCATCCAAATGAAGCCATCTTGCACTATTTGAATGGCCTTGAAATTTGATGTTGAGTTTTGTTGCCATCTATTATCGTTGTTACGGCCATGTTTCATCCAAATGAAGCCATCTTGCACTATTTGAATGGCCTTGAAATTTGATGTTGAGTTTTTTTGCCATCTATTATCGTTGTTAACGTACTTAACAACATGCCCGTCATGGGTTCAAGCCCCTAAATAGACCGTGCTCCCACACGTAGGACTGACTATCACTGCTATGGGTAACAATAAGTCACTGAAAGCCAAGCTCACTTCACTAGTGGGTACTTGGCAGGCCCTTGACCGACAGTGGTTGTTGTGCCAAAGAAAAAAAAAATTATCGTTGTTACGGCCATGTTACATCCAAATGAAGGCATCTTGCACTAATTCATTGGCCTTGAAATTTGATGTTGAATTTTGTTGCCATCTATTATCGATGTTACGGCCATGTTTCATCCAAATGAAGCCATCTTGCACTATTTGAATGGCCTTGAAATTTGATGTTGAATTTTGTTGCCATCTATTATCGTTATTACGGCCATGTTTCATCCAAATGAAGCCATCTTGCACTATTTGAATGGCCTTGAAATTTGATGTTGAATTTTTTTGTCATCTATTATCGTTGTTACGGCCATGTTTCATCCAAATGATGTCATATTGCACTATTTGAATGGCCTTGAAATTTGATGTTGAGTTTTGTTGCCATCTATTATGGTTATTGTGGCCATGTTTCATCCAAATGAAGCCATCTTGCACTATTTGAATGGCCTTGAAATTTGATGTTGAGTTTTTTTGCCATCTATTATCGTTGTTACGGCCATGTTTCATCCAAATGAAGCCATATTGAACTATTTGCATGTACCTAAAATTTTAATGCTTGAGTTTTTTTGCCATCTATTATCGTTGTTACGGCCATGTTTCATCCAAATGAAGCCATCTTGCACTATTTGAATGGCCTTGAAATTTGATGTTGAGTTTTTTTGCCATCTATTATCGTTGTTACGGCCATGTTTCATCCAAATAAAGGCATCTTGCTCTAATTCAATGGCCTTTGAAATTTTATGTTGAGTTTTTTTGCCCATCTATTTTCGTTGTTACGGCCATGTTTCATCCAAATGAAGCCATCTTGCACTATTTGAATGGCCTTGAAATTTGATGTTGAGTTTTTTTTGCCAATCTATTATCGTTGTTACGGCCGTGTTTCATCCAAATGAAGCCATTTTGCACTATTTGAATGGCCTTGAAATTTGATGTTGAGTTTTTTTTGCCATCTATTATCGTTGTTACGGCCATGGTTTCATCCAAATGAAGCCATCTTGCACTATTTGAATGGCCTTGAAATTTGATGTTGAGTTTTTTTTGCCATCTATTATCGTTGTTACGGCCATGTTTCATCCAAATGAAGCCATCTTGCACTATTTGAATGGCCTTGAAATTTGATGTTGAGTTTTGTTGCCATCTATTATCGTTGTTACGGCCATGTTTCATCCAAATGAAGCCATCTTGCACTATTTGAATGGCCTTGAAATTTGATGTTCGAGTTTTTTTTGCCATCTATTATCGTTGTTACGGCCATTGTTTTATCCAAATGAAGTCATATTGCACTATTTGAATGGCCTTGAAATTTGATGTTGAATTTTGTTGCCATCTATTATCGTTGTTACGGCCATGTTTCATCCAAATGAAGCCATATTGCACTATTTGAATGGCCTTGAAATTTGATGTTGAGTTTTTTTGCCATCTATTATCGTTGTTACGGCCATGTTTCATCCAAATGAAGCCATCTTGCACTATTTGCATGTACTTAAAATTTGATGTTGAGTTTTGTTGCCATCTATTATCGTTGTTACGGCCATGTTTCATCCAAATGAAGCCATCTTGCACTATTTGAATGGCCTTGAAATTTGATGTTGAATTTTGTTGCCATCTATTATCGTTGTTACGGCCATGTTTCATCCAAATGAAGCCATATTGCACTATTTGAATGGACTTGAAATTTGATGTTGAGTTTTTTTGCCATCTATTATCGTTGTTACGGCCATGTTTCATCCAAATGAATCCATATTGTACTATTTGAATGGCCTTGAAATTTGATGTTGAATTTTGTTGCCATCTATTATCGTTGTTACGGCCATGCTTCATCCAAATGAAGCCATCTTGCACTAATTCAATGGCCTTGAAATTTGATGTTGAATTTTGTTGCCATCTATTATCGTTGTTACGGCCATGTTTCATCCAAATGAAGCCATCTTGCACTATTTGAATGGCCTTGAAATTTGATGTTGAGTTTTTTTGCCATCTATTATCGTTTTTACGACCATGTTTCATCCAAATGAAGCCATCATGCACTATTTGAATGGCCTTGAAATTTGATGTTGAATTTTGTTGCCATATATTATCGTTGTTACGGCCATGTTTCATCCAAATGAAGCCATCTTGCACTATTTGAATGGCCTTGAAATTTGATGTTGAATTTTGTTGCCATCTATTATCGTTGTTACGGCCATGTTTCATCCAAATGAAGCCATATTGCACTATTTGAATGGACTTGAAATTTGATGTTGAGTTTTTTTGCCATCTATTATCGTTGTTACGGCCGTGTTTCATCCAAATGAATCCATATTGTACTATTTGAATGGCCTTGAAATTTGATGTTGAATTTTGTTGCCATCTTTTATCGTTGTTACGGCCATGCTTCATCCAAATGAAGCCATCTTGCACTAATTCAATGGCCTTGAAATTTGATGTTGAATTTTGTTGCCATCTATTGTCGTTGTTACGGCCATGTTTCATCCAAATGAAGCCATCTTGCACTATTTGAATGGCCTTGAAATTTGATGTTGAGTTATTTGCCATCTATTATCGTTGTTACGACCATGTTTCATCCAAATGAAGCCATCATGCACTATTTGAATGGCCTTGAAATTTGATGTTGAATTTTGTTGCCATATATTATCGTTGTTACGGCCATGTTTCATCCAAATGAAGCCATCTTGCACTATTTGAATGGCCTTGAAATTTGATGTTGAGTTTTTTTGCCATCTATTATCGTTCTTACGGCCATGTTTCATCCAAATGAAGCCATCTTGCACTATTTCAATGGCGTTGAAATTTGATGTTGAGTTTTTTTGCCATATATTATCGTTGTTACGGCCATGTTTCATCCAAATGAAGCCATCTTGCACTATTTGAATGGCCTTGAAATTTGATGTTGAATTTTGTTGCCATCTATTATCGTTGTTACGGCCATGTTTCATCCAAATGAAGCCATATTGCACTATTTGAATGGACTTGAAATTTGATGTTGAGTTTTTTTGCCATCTATTATCGTTGTTACGGCCATGTTTCATCCAAATGAATCCATATTGTACTATTTGAATGGCCTTTAAATTTGATGTTGAATTTTGTTGCCATCTTTTATCGTTGTTACGGCCATGCTTCATCCAAATGAAGCCATCTTGCACTAATTCAATGGCCTTGAAATTTGATGTTGAGTTTTGTTGCCATCTATTATCGTTGTTACGGCCATGTTTCATCCAAATAAAGCCATCTTGCACTATTTGAATGGCCTTGAAATTTGATGTTGAATTTTGTTGCCATCTATTATCGTTGTTAACGTACTTAACAACATGCCCGTCATGGGTTCAAGCCCTAAATAGACCGTGCTCCCATACGTAGGACTGACTATCCTGCTATGGTAACAATAAGTCACTGAAAGCCAAGCTCACTTCACTAGTGGGTACTTGAAAGGCCCTTGACCGACAGTGGTTGTTGTGCCAAAGAAAAAATAAATTATCGTTGTTACGGCCATGTTACATCCAAATAAAGGCATCTTGCACTAATTCATTGGCCTTGAAATTTGATGTTGAATTTTGTTGCCATCTATTATCGTTGTTACGGTCATGTTTCATCCAAATGAAGCCATCTTGCACTATTTGAATGGCCTTGAAATTTGATGTTGAATTTTGTTGCCATCTATTATCGTTGTTACGGCCATGTTTTATCCAAATGAAGCCATTTTGCACTATTTGAATGGCCTTGAAATTTGATGTTGAGTTTTTTTGCCATCTATTATCGTTGTTACGGCCATGTTTCATCCAAATGAAGCTATCTTGCACTATTTGAATGGCCTTGAAATTTGATGTTGAGTTTTGTTGCCATCTATTATCGTTGTTACGGCCATGTTTCATCCAAATGAAGCCATCTTGCACTATTTGAATGGCCTTGAAATTTGATGTTGAGTTTTTTTGCCATCTATTATCGTTGTTAACGTACTTAACAACATGCCCGTCATGGGTTCAAGCCCTAAATAGACCGTGCTCCCACACGTAGGACTGACTATCCTGCTATGGTAAAAATAAGTCACTGAAAGCCAAGCTCACTTCACTAGTGGGTACTTGGCAGGCCCTTGACCGACAGTGGTTGTTGTGCCAAAGAAAAAAAAAATTATCGTTGTTACGGCCATGTTACATCCAAATGAAGGCATCTTGCACTAATTCATTGGCCTTGAAATTTGATGTTGAATTTTGTTGCCATCTATTATCGATGTTACGGCCATGTTTCATCCAAATGAAGCCATCTTGCACTATTTGAATGGCCTTGAAATTTGATGTTGAATTTTGTTGCCATCTATTATCGTTGTTACGGCCATGTTTCATCCAAATGAAGCCATCTTGCACTATTTGAATGGCCTTGAAATTTGATGTTGAATTTTTTTGCCATCTATTATCGTTGTTACGGCCATGTTTCATCCAAATGATGTCATATTGCACTATTTGAATGGCCTTGAAATTTGATGTTGAGTTTTGTTGCCATTTATTATGGTTATTGTGGCCATGTTTCATCCAAATGAAGCCATCTTGCACTATTTGAATGGCCTTGAAATTTGATGTTGAGTTTTTTTGCCATCTATTATCGTTGTTACGGCCATGTTTCATCCAAATGAAGCCATCTTGCACTATTTGAATGGCCTTGAAATTTGATGTTGAGTTTTGTTGCCATCTATTATCGTTGTTACGGCCATGTTTCATCCAAATAAAGGCATCTTGCTCTAATTCAATGGCCTTGAAATTTGATGTTGAGTTTTTTTGCCATCTATGTTCGTTGTTACGGCCATGTTTCATCCAAATGAAGCCATCTTGCACTATTTGAATGGCCTTGAAATTTGATGTTGAGTTTTTTTGCCATCTATTATCGTTGTTACGGCCATGTTTTATCCAAATGAAGTCATATTGCACTATTTGAATGGCCTTGAAATTTGATGTTGAATTTTGTTGCCATCTATTATCGTTGTTACGGCCATGTTTCATCCAAATGAAGCCATATTGCACTATTTGAATGGCCTTGAAATTTGATGTTGAGTTTTTTTGCCATCTATTTTCGTTGTTACGGCCATGTTTCATCCAAATGAAGCCATCTTGCACTATTTGAATGGCCTTGAAATTTGATGTTGAGTTTTGTTGCCATCTATTATCGTTGTTACGGCCGTGTTTCATCCAAATGAAGCCATTTTGCACTATTTGAATGGCCTTGAAATTTGATGTTGAGTTTTTTTGCCATCTATTATCGTTGTTACGGCCATGTTTCATCCAAATGAAGCCATCTTGCACTATTTGAATGGCCTTGAAATTTGATGTTGAGTTTTGTTGCCATCTATTATCGTTGTTAACGTACTTAACAACATGCCCGTCATGGGTTCAAGCCCTAAATAGACTGTGCTCCCACACGTAGGACTGACTATCCTGCTATGGTAAAAATAAGTCACTGAAAGCCAAGCTCACTTCACTAGTGGGTACTTGGCAGGCCCTTGACCGACAGTGGTTGTTGTGCCAAAGAAAAAAAAAATTATCGTTGTTACGGCCATGTTACATCCAAATGAAGGCATCTTGCACTAATTCATTGGCCTTGAAATTTGATGTTGAATTTTGTTGCCATCTATTATCGATGTTACGGCCATGTTTCATCCAAATGAAGCCATCTTGCACTATTTGAATGGCCTTGAAATTTGATGTTGAATTTTGTTGCCATCTATTATCGTTGTTACGGCCATGTTTCATCCAAATGAAGCCATCTTGCACTATTTGAATGGTCTTGAACTTTGATGTTGAGTTTTTTTGCCATCTATTATCGTTGTTACGGCCGTGTTTCATCCAAATGAAGCCATCTTAAACTAATTCAATGGCCTTGAAATTTCATGTTGAGTTTTTTTATTGCCATCTATTATCGTTGTTACGGCCATGTTTCATCCAAATGAAGCCATCTTGCACTATTTGAATGGCCTTGAAATTTGATGTTGAGATTTGTTGCCATCTATTATCGTTGTTACGGCCATGTTTCATCCAAATGAAGCCATCTTGCACTATTTGAATGGCCTTGAAATTTGATGTTGAGTTTTTTTGCCATCTATTATCGTTGTTACGGCCATGTTTCATCCAAATGAAGCCATATTGCACTATTTGAATGGCCTTGAAATTTGATGTTGAATTTTGTTGCCATCTATTATCGTTGTTACGGCCATGTTTCATCCAAATGAAGCCATATTGCACTATTTGAATGGCCTTGAAATTTGATTTTGAGTTTTTTTGCCATCTATTATCGTTGTTACGGCCATGTTTCATCCAAATTAAGCCATCTTGCACTATTTGCATGTATTTAAAATTTGATGTTGAGTTTTTTTTGCCATCTATTATCGTTGTTACGGCCATGTTTCATCCAAATGAAGCCATCTTGCACTATTTGAATGGCCTTGAAATTTGATGTTGAATTTTGTTGCCATCTATTATCGTTGTTACGGCCATGTTTCATCCAAATGAAGCCATCTTGCACTATTTGAATGGTCTTGAAATTTGATGTTGAGTTTTTTTGCCATCTATTATCGTTGTTACGGCCGTGTTTCATCCAAATGAAGCCATCTTAAACTAATTCAATGGCCTTGAAATTTCATGTTGAGTTTTTTTTTTGCCATCTATTATCGTTGTTACGGCCATGTTTCATCCAAATGAAGCCATCTTGCACTATTTGAATGGCCTTGAAATTTGATGTTGAGTTTTGTTGCCATCTATTATCGTTGTTACGGCCATGTTTCATCCAAATAAAGGCATCTTGCTCTAATTCAATGGCCTTGAAATTTGATGTTGAGTTTTTTTGCCATCTATTATCGTTGTTACGGCCATGTTTCATCCAAATGAAGCCATATTGCACTATTTGAATGGCCTTGAAATTTGATGTTGAGTTTTGTTGCCATCTATTATCGTTGTTACGGCCGTGTTTCATCCAAATGTGTGCGAACAGACAGCGTCCACGGGCCTGCCCACGCCCGAATGCAGAGCCGATGGCATACGATTCTATCTTACCCATTAACATGAGAGGGACAGAGCTAATACCCCGAACGTACCCGAAAGGTATGCATGGTTCACTCATCAGGATCTAAAGGCAAGGACAAGGCAAAAGAGACACAGAAAAATTTCCTCACGGCTACACATGTCCTTTTGATGCGTTGTCTCTGCGTCTCGCTCGGTATCACAGCGGCATACGGCAGGTAAGCAGTACAAATGCTGCTACCTGATACGCACACATATTTATCGAACACAACTGTTCGGTTCGGCTCGGTAAACTTCACGAGGACGCCGGAACACAAGGGCGCAGACATTTTCATGATTTTGTATGACTTCGGCTGTTTTGGACCATACGTTTAGGCGCAGGCAATGAAGCCATCTTGCACTAATTCAATGGCCTTGAAATTTGATGTTGAGTTTTTTTGCCATCTATTATCGTTGTTACGGCCATGTTTCATCCAAATGAAGCCATATTGCACTATTTGCAAGTACTTAAAATTTGATGTTCAGTTTTTTTGCCATCTATTATCGTTGTTACGGCCATGTTACATCCAAATAAAGGCATCTTGCACTAATTCATTGGCCTTGAAATTTGATGTTGAATTTTGTTGCCATCTATTATCGTTGTTACGGCCATGTTTCATCCAAATGAAGCCATCTTGCACTATTTGAATGGTCTTGAAATTTGATGTTGAATTTTGTTGCCATCTATTATCGTTGTTACGGCCGTGTTTCATCCAAATGAAGCCATCTTAAACTAATTCAATTGCCTTGAAATTTCATGTTGAGTTTTTTTTTGCCATCTGTTATCGTTGTTACGGCCATGTTTCATCCAAATGAAGCCATCTTGCACTATTTGAATGGCCTTGAAATTTTGATGTTGAGTTTTGTTGCCATCTATTATCGTTGTTCCGGCCATGTTTTATCCAAATGAAGCCATTTTGCACTATTTCAATGGCCTTGAAATTTGATGTTGAATTTTGTTGCCATCTATTATCGTTGTTACGGCCATGTTTCATCCAAATGAAGCCATATTGCACTATTTGAATGGCCTTGAAATTTGATGTTGAATTTTGTTGCCATCTATTATCGTTGTTCCGGCCATGTTTTATCCAAATGAAGCCATTTTGCACTATTTCAATGGCCTTGAAATTTGATGTTGAGTTTTGTTGCCATCTATTATCCTTGTTACGGCCATGCTTCATCCAAATGAAGCCATCTTGCACTAGTTGAATGGCCTTGAAATTTGATGTTGAGTTTTGTTGCCATCTATTATCGTTGTTAACGTACTTAACAACATGCCCGTCATGGGTTCAAGCCCCAAATAGACCGTGCTCCCATACGTAGGACTGACTATCCTGCTATGGTAACAATAAGTCACTGAAAGCCAAGCTCACTTCACTAGTGGGTACTTGGCAGGCCCTTGACCGACAGTGGTTGTTGTGCCAAAGAAAAAAGAAAAAAATATCGTTGTTACGGCCATGTTACATCCAAATGAAGGCATCTTGCACTAATTCATTGGCCTTGAAATTGGATGTTGAATTTTGTTGCCATCTATTATCGTTGTTACGGCCATGTTTCATCCAAATGAAGCCATCTTGCACTATTTGAATGGCCTTGAAATTTGATGTTGAATTTTGTTGCCATCTATTATCGTTGTTACGGCCATGTTTTATCCAAATAAAGGCATCTTGCACTAATTCAATGGCCTTGAAATTTGATGTTGAATTTTGTTGCCATCTATTATCGTTGTTACGGCCATGTTTCATCCAAATGAAGCCATATTGCACTATTTGCATATACTTAAAATTTGATGTTGAGTTTTGTTGCCATCTATTATCGTTGTTACGGCCATGTTTCATCCAAATGAAGCCATCTTGCACTATTTGAATGGCCTTGAAATTTGATGTTGAATTTTGTTGCCATCTATTATCGTTGTTACGGCCATGTTTCATCCAAATAAAGCCATTTTGATCTATTTGAATGGCCTTGAAATTTGATGTTGAGTTTTTTTGCCATCTATTATCGTTGTTACGGCCATGTTTTATCCAAATGAAGCCATCTTGCACTATTTGAATGGCCTTGAAATTTGATGTTGAGCTTTGTTGCCATCTATTATCGTTGTTACGGCCATGTTTCATCCAAATGAAGCCATCTTGCACTATTTGAATGGCCTTGAAATTTGATGTTGAGTTTTTTGCCATCTATTATCGTTGTTACGGCCATGTTTCATCCAAATGAAGCCATCTTGCACTATTTGCATGTACTTAAAATTTGATGTTGAGTTTTTTTGCCATCTATTATCGTTGTTACGGCCATGCTTCATCCAAATGAAGCCATCTTGCACTATTTGAATGGTCTTGAAATTTGATGTTGAGTTTTGTTGCCATCTATTATCGTTGTTACGGCCGTGTTTCATCCAAATGAAGCCATCTTAAACTAATTCAATGGCCTTGAAATTTCATGTTGAGTTTTTTTTTGCCATCTATTATCGTTGTTACGGCCATGTTTCATCCAAATGAAGCCATCTTAAACTAATTCAATGGCCTTGAAATTTCATGTTGAGTTTTTTTTTGCCATCTATTATCGTTGTTACGGCCATGTTTCATCCAAATGAAGCCATCTTGCACTATTTGAATGGCCTTGAAATTTGATGTTGAGTTTTGTTGCCATCTATTATCGTTGTTACGGCCATGTTTCATCCAAATGAAGCCATATTGCACTATTTGAATGGACTTGAAATTTGATGTTGAGTTTTTTTGCCATCTATTATCGTTGTTACGGCCATGTTTCATCCAAATGAAGCCATCTTGCACTATTTGAATGGCCTTGAAATTTGATGTTGAATTTTGTTGCCATCTATTATCGTTGTTACGGCCATGTTTCATCCAAATAAAGGCATCTTGCACTATTTCAATGGCCTTGAAATTTGATGTTGAATTTTGTTGCCATCTATTATCGTTGTTACAACCATGTTTTATCCAAATGAAGCCATCTTGCACTATTTGAATGGCCTTGAAATTTGATGTTGAGTTTTGTTGCCATCTATTATCGTTGTTACGGCCATGTTTCATCCAAATGAAGCCATATTGTACAATTTGAATGGCCTTGAAATTTGATGTTGAATTTTGTTACCATCTATTATCGTTGTTACGGCCATGTTTTATCCAAATGAAGCCATTTTGCACTATTTCAATGGCCTTGAAATTTGATGTTGAGTTTTTTTGCCATCTATTATCGTTGTTACGGCCATGTTTCATCCAAATGAAGCCATCTTGCACTATTTGAATGGCCTTGAAATTTGATGTTGAATTTTGTTGCCATCTATTATCGTTGTTACGGCTATGTTTCATCCAAATGAAGCCATCTTGCACTATTTGAATGGCCTTGAAATTTGATGTTGAATTTTGTTGCCATCTATTATCGTTGTTACGGCCATGTTTCATCCAAATAAAGGCATCTTGCACTAATTCAATGGCCTTGAAATTTGATGTTGAATTTTGTTGCCATCTATTATCGTTGTTACGGCCATGTTTCATCCAAATGAAGCCATATTGCACTATTTGAATGGACTTGAAATTTGATGTTGAGTTTTTTTGCCATCTATTATCGTTGTTACGGCCATGTTTCATCCAAATGAAGCCATCTTGCACTATTTGAATGGCCTTGAAATTTCATGTTGAGTTTTTTTTTGCCATCTATTATCGTTGTTACGGCCATGTTTCATCCAAATGAAGCCATCTTGCACTTATTCAATGGCCTTGAAATTTGATGTTGAATTTTGTTGCCATCTATTATCGTTGTTACGGCCATGTTTCATCCAAATGAAGTCATCTTGCACTATTTGAATGGTCTTGAAATTTGATGTTGAGTTTTGTTGCCATCTATTATCGTTGTTACGGCCGTGTTTCATCCAAATGAAGCCATCTTAAACTAATTCAATGGCCTTGAAATTTGATGTTGAGTTTTTTTGCCATCTATTTTCGTTTTTACGGCCATGTTTCATCCAAATGAAGCCATATTGCACTATTTGAATGGACTTGAAATTTGATGTTGAGTTTTGTTGCCATCTATTATCGTTGTTACGGCCATGTTTCATCCAAATGAAGCCATCTTGCACTATTTGCATGTACTTAAAATTTGATGTTGAGTTTTTTTGCCATCTATTATCGTTGTTACGGCCATGCTTCATCCAAATGAAGCCATCTTGCACTTATTCAATGGCCTTGAAATTTGATGTTGAATTTTGTTGCCATCTATTATCGTTGTTACGGCCATGTTTCATCCAAATGAAGTCATCTTGCACTATTTGAATGGTCTTGAAATTTGATGTTGAGTTTTGTTGCCATCTATTATCGTTGTTACGGCCATGTTTTATCCAAATGAAGCCATTTTGCACTATTTCAATGGCCTTGAAATTTGATGTTGAGTTTTTTTGCCATCTATTATCGTTGTTACGGCCATGTTTCATCCAAATGAAGCCATCTTGCACTATTTGAATGGCCTTGAAATTTGATGTTGAATTTTGTTGCCATCTATTATCGTTGTTACGGCCATGTTTCATCCAAATAAAGGCATCTTGCACTATTTGAATGGCCTTGAAATTTGATGTTGAGTTTTTTTGCCATCTATTATCGTTGTTACGGCCATGTTTCATCCAAATGAAGCCATCTTGCACTATTTGAATGGTCTTGAAATTTGATGTTGAGTTTTGTTGCCATCTATTATCGTTGTTACGGCCGTGTTTCATCCAAATGAAGCCATCTTAAACTAATTCAATGGCCTTGAAATTTGATGTTGAGTTTTTTTGCCATCTATTATCGTTGTTACGGCCATGTTTCATCCAAATGAAGCCATATTGCACTATTTGAATGGCCTTGAAATTTGATGTTGAGTTTTGTTGCCATCTATTATCGTTGTTACGGCCATGTTTCATCCAAATGAAGCCATATTGCACTATTTGAATGGACTTGAAATTTGATGTTGAGTTTTTTTGCCATCTATTATCGTTGTTACGGCCATGTTTCATCCAAATGAAGCCATCTTGCACTATTTGAATGGCCTTGAAATTTGATGTTGAATTTTGTTGCCATCTATTATCGTTGTTACGGCCATGTTTCATCCAAATAAAGGCATCTTGCACTATTTCAATGGCCTTGAAATTTGATGTTGAATTTTGTTGCCATCTATTATCGTTGTTACAACCATGTTTTATCCAAATGAAGCCATCTTGCACTATTTGAATGGCCTTGAAATTTGATGTTGAGTTTTGTTGCCATCTATTATCGTTGTTACGGCCATGTTTCATCCAAATGAAGCCATATTGTACAATTTGAATGGCCTTGAAATTTGATGTTGAATTTTGTTACCATCTATTATCGTTGTTACGGCCATGTTTTATCCAAATGAAGCCATTTTGCACTATTTCAATGGCCTTGAAATTTGATGTTGAGTTTTTTTGCCATCTATTATCGTTGTTACGGCCATGTTTCATCCAAATGAAGCCATCTTGCACTATTTGAATGGCCTTGAAATTTGATGTTGAATTTTGTTGCCATCTATTATCGTTGTTACGGCCATGTTTCATCCAAATGAAGCCATCTTGCACTATTTGAATGGCCTTGAAATTTGATGTTGAATTTTGTTGCCATCTATTATCGTTGTTACGGCCATGTTTCATCCAAATAAAGGCATCTTGCACTAATTCAATGGCCTTGAAATTTGATGTTGAATTTTGTTGCCATCTATTATCGTTGTTACGGCCATGTTTCATCCAAATGAAGCCATATTGCACTATTTGAATGGACTTGAAATTTGATGTTGAGTTTTGTTGCCATCTATTATCGTTGTTACGGCCATGTTTCATCCAAATGAAGCCATCTTGCACTATTTGCATGTACTTAAAATTTGATGTTGAGTTTTTTTACCATCTATTATCGTTGTTACGGCCATGCTTCATCCAAATGAAGCCATCTTGCACTATTTGAATGGCCTTGAAATTTGATGTTGAGTTTTGTTGCCATCTATTATCGTTGTTACGGCCATGTTTCATCCAAATGAAGCCATATTGCACTGTTTGAATGGTCTTGAAATTTGATGTTGAATTTTGTTGCCATCTATTATCGTTGTTACGGCCATGTTTCATCCAAATAAAGGCATCTTGCACTATTTCAATGGCCTTGAAATTTGATGTTGAATTTTGTTGCCATCTATTATCGTTGTTACAACCATGTTTTATCCAAATGAAGCCATCTTGCACTATTTGAATGGCCTTGAAATTTGATGTTTTGCACTATTTGAATGGTCTTGAAATTTGATGTTGAGTTTTGTTGCCATCTATTATCGTTGTTACGGCCGTTTCATCCAAATGAAGCCATCTTAAACTAATTCAATGGCCTTGAAATTTGATGTTGAGTTTTTTTGCCATCTATTATCGTTGTTACGGCCATGTTTCATCCAAATGAAGCCATCTTGCACTATTTGAATGGCCTTGAAATTTGATGTTGAATTTTGTTGCCATCTATTATCGTTGTTACGGCCATGTTTCATCCAAATGAAGCCATATTGCACTATTTGAATGGCCTTGAAATTTGATGTTGAATTTTGTTGCCATCTATTATCGTTGTTACGGCCATGTTTCATCCAAATAAAGGCATCTTGCACTAATTCAATGGCCTTGAAATTTGATGTTGAATTTTGTTGCCATCTATTATCGTTGTTACGGCCATGTTTCATCCAAATGAAGCCATATTGCACTATTTGAATGGACTTGAAATTTGATGTTGAGTTTTTTGCCATCTATTATCGTTGTTACGGCCATGTTTCATCCAAATGAAGCCATCTTGCACTATTTGCATGTACTTAAAATTTGATGTTGAGTTTTTTTGCCATCTATTATCGTTGTTACGGCCATGCTTCATCCAAATGAAGCCATCTTGCACTTATTCAATGGCCTTGAAATTTTATGTTGAATTTTGTTGCCATCTATTATCGTTGTTACGGCCATGTTTCATCCAAATGAAGTCATCTTGCACTATTTGAATGGTCTTGAAATTTGATGTTGAGTTTTGTTGCCATCTATTATCGTTGTTACGGCCGTGTTTCATCCAAATGAAGCCATCTTAAACTAATTCAATGGCCTTGAAATTTCATGTTGAGTTTTTTTTTGCCATCTATTATCGTTGTTACGGCCATGTTTCATCCAAATGAAGCCATCTTGCACTATTTGAATGGCCTTGAAATTTGATGTTGAGTTTTGTTGCCATCTATTATCGTTGTTACGGCCATGTTTCATCCAAATGAAGCCATATTGCACTATTTGAATGGACTTGAAATTTGATGTTGAGTTTTTTTGCCATCTATTATCGTTGTTACGGCCATGTTTCATCCAAATGAAGCCATCTTGCACTATTTGCATGTACTTAAAATTTGATGTTGAGTTTTTTTGCCATCTATTATCGTTGTTACGGCCATGCTTCATCCAAATGAAGCCATCTTGCACTTAGTCAATGGCCTTGAAATTTGATGTTGAATTTTGTTGCCATCTATTATCGTTGTTACGGCCATGTTTCATCCAAATGAAGTCATCTTGCACTATTTGAATGGTCTTGAAATTTGATGTTGAGTTTTGTTGCCATCTATTATCGTTGTTACGGCCGTGTTTCATCCAAATGAAGCCATCTTGCACTATTTGAATGGCCTTGAAATTTGATGTTGAATTTTGTTGCCATCTATTATCGTTGTTACGGCCATGTTTCATCCAAATGAAGTCATCTTGCACTATTTGAATGGTCTTGAAATTTGATGTTGAGTTTTGTTGCCATCTATTATCGTTGTTACGGCCATGCTTCATCCAAATGAAGCCATCTTGCACTTATTCAATGGCCTTGAAATTTGATGTTGAATTTTGTTGCCATCTATTATCGTTGTTACGGCCATGTTTCATCCAAATGAAGCCATCTTGCACTATTTGAATGGCCTTGAAATTTGATGTTGAGTTTTGTTGCCATCTATTATCGTTGTTACGGCCATGTTTCATCCAAATGAAGCCATATTGCACTATTTGAATGGACTTGAAATTTGATGTTGAGTTTTTTTGCCATCTATTATCGTTGTTACGGCCATGTTTCATCCAAATGAAGCCATCTTGCACTATTTGAATGGCCTTGAAATTTGATGTTGAGTTTTGTTGCCATCTATTATCGTTGTTACGGCCATGTTTCATCCAAATGAAGCCATCTTGCACTATTTGAATGGCCTTGAAATTTGATGTTGAATTTTGTTGCCATCTATTATCGTTGTTACGGCCATGTTTTATCCAAATGAAGCCATTTTGCACTATTTCAATGGCCTTGAAATTTGATGTTGAGTTTTTTTGCCATCTATTATCGTTGTTACGGCCATGTTTCATCCAAATGAAGCCATCTTGCACTATTTGAATGGCCTTGAAATTTGATGTTGAATTTTGTTGCCATCTATTATCGTTGTTACGGCCATGTTTCATCCAAATGAAGCCATCTTGCACTATTTGAATGGCCTTGAAATTTGATGTTGAATTGTGTTGCCATCTATTATCGTTGTTACGGCCATGTTTCATCCAAATGAAGCCATCTTGCACTATTTCAATGGCCTTGAAATTTGATGTTGAGTTTTTTTGCCATCTATTATCGTTGTTACGGCCATGTTTCATCCAAATGAAGCCATCTTGCACTATTTGCATGTACTTAAAATTTGATGTTGAGTTTTGTTGCCATCTATTATCGTTGTTACGGCCATGTTTCATCCAAATGAAGCCATCTTGCACTATTTCAATGGCCTTGAAATTTGATGTTGAGTTTTGTTGCCATCTATTATCGTTGTTACGGCCATGTTTCATCCAAATGAAGCCATCTTGCACTATTTGAATGGCCTTGAAATTTGATGTTGAATTTTGTTGCCATCTATTATCGTTGTTACGGCCATGTTTCATCCAAATGAAGCCATCTTGCACTATTTGAATGGCCTTGAAATTTGATGTTGAATTTTGTTGCCATCTATTTTCGTTGTTACGGCCATGTTTCATCCAAATGAAGCCATATTGCACTATTTGAATGGCCTGGAAATTTGATGTTGAGTTTTGTTGCCATCTATTATCGTTGTTACGGCCGTGTTTCATCCAAATGTGTGCGAACAGACAGCGTCCACGGGCCTGCCCACGCCCGAATGCAGAGCCGATGGCATACGATTCTATCTTACCCATTAACATGAGAGGGACAGAGCTAATACCCCGAACGTACCCGAAAGGTATGCATGGTTCACTCATCAGGATCTAAAGGCAAGGACAAGGCAAAAGAGACACAGAAAAATTTCCTCACGGCTACACATGTCCTTTTGATGCGTTGTCTCTGCGTCTCGCTCGGTATCACAGCGGCATACGGCAGGTAAGCAGTACAAATGCTGCTACCTGATACGCACACATATTTATCGAACACAACTGTTCGGTTCGGCTCGGTAAACTTCACGAGGACGCCGGAACACAAGGGCGCAGACATTTTCATGATTTTGTATGACTTCAGCTGTTTTGGACCATACGTTTAGGCGCAAGCAAGGAAGCCATCTTGCACTAATTCAATGGCCTTGAAATTTGATGTTGAGTTTTTTTGCCATCTATTATCGTTGTTACGGCCATGTTTCATCCAAATGAAGCCATATTGCACTATTTGAATGGCCTTGAAATTTGATGTTGAGTTTTTTGCCATCTATTATCGTTGTTACGGCCATGTTTCATCCAAATGAAGCCATCTTGCACTATTTGAATGGCCTTGAAATTTGATGGTGAATTTTGTTGCCATCTATTATCGTTGTTAACGTACTTAACAACATGCCCGTCATGGGTTCAAGCCCCAAATAGACCGTGCTCCCATACGTAGGACTGACTATCCTGCTATGGTAACAATAAGTCACTGAAAGCCAAGCTCACTTCACTAGTGGGTACTTGGCAGGCCCTTGACCGACAGTGGTTGTTGTGCCAAAGAAAAAAAAATTATCGTTGTTACGGCCATGTTACATCCAAATAAAGGCATCTTGCACTAATTCATTGGCCTTGAAATTTGATGTTGAATTTTGTTGCCATCTATTATCGTTGTTACGGCCATGTTTCATCCAAATGAAGCCATCTTGCACTATTTGAATGGTCTTGAAATTTGATGTTGAGTTTTGTTGCCATCTATTATCGTTGTTACGGCCGTGTTTCATCCAAATGAAGCCATCTTAAACTAATTCAATGGCCTTGAAATTTCATGTTGAGTTTTTTTTTGCCATCTATTATCGTTGTTACGGCCATGTTTTATCCAAATGAAGCCATCTTGCACTATTTGAATGGCCTTGAAATTTGATGTTGAATTTTGTTGGCATCTATTATCGTTGTTACGGCCATGTTTCATCCAAATGAAGCCATATTGCACTATTTGAATGGCCTTGAAATTTGATGTTGAGTTTTTTTGCCATCTATTATCGTTGTTACGGCCATGTTTCATCCAAATGAAGCCATCTTAAACTAATTCAATGGCCTTGAAATTTCATGTTGAGTTTTTTTTTGCCATCTATTATCGTTGTTACGGCCATGTTTCATCCAAATGAAGCCATCTTGCACTATTTGCATGTACTTAAAATTTGATGTTGAGTTTTTTTGCCATCTATTATCGTTGTTACGGCCATGTTTCATCCAAATGAAGCCATCTTGCACTATTTGAATGGCCTTGAAATTTGATGTTGAATTTTGTTGCCATCTATTATCGTTGTTACGGCCATGTTTAATCCAAATGAAGCCATATTGCACTATTTGAATGGACTTGAAATTTGATGTTGAGTTTTTTTGCCATCTATTATCGTTGTTACGGCCATGTTTCATCCAAATGAAGCCATCTTGCACTATTTGAATGGCCTTGAAATTTGATGTTGAGTTTTGTTGCCATCTATTATCGTTGTTACGGCCATGTTTCATCCAAATGAAGCCATCTTGCACTAATTCAATGGCCTTGAAATTTGATGTTGAATTTTGTTGCCATCTTTTATCGTTGTTACGGCCATGTTTCATCCAAATGAAGCCATCTTGCACTATTTGAATGGCCTTGAAATTTGATGTTGAGTTTTTTTGCCATCTATTATCGTTGTTACGGCCATGTTTCATCCAAATGAAGCCATCTTGCACTATTTGAATGGCCTTGAAATTTGATGTTGAATTTTGTTGCCATCTATTATCGTTGTTACGGCCATGTTTCATCCAAATGAAGCCATCTTGCACTATTTGAATGGCCTTGAAATTTGATGTTGAATTTTGTTGCCATCTATTATCGTTGTTACGGCCATGTTTCATCCAAATGAAGCCATCTTGCACTATTTGAATGGCCTTGAAATTTGATGGTGAATTTTGTTGCCATCTATTATCGTTGTTAACGTACTTAACAACATGCCCGTCATGGGTTCAAGCCCCAAATAGACCGTGCTCCCATACGTAGGACTGACTATCCTGCTATGGTAACCATAAGTCACTGAAAGCCAAGCTCACTTCACTAGTGGGTACTTGGCAGGCCCTTGACCGACAGTGGTTGTTGTGCCAAAGAAAAAAAAATTATCGTTGTTACGGCCATGTTACATCCAAATAAAGGCATCTTGCACTAATTCATTGGCCTTGAAATTTGATGTTGAATTTTGTTGCCATCTATTATCGTTGTTACGGCCATGTTTCATCCAAATGAAGCCATCTTGCACTATTTGAATGGTCTTGAAATTTGATGTTGAGTTTTGTTGCCATCTATTATCGTTGTTACGGCCGTGTTTCATCCAAATGAAGCCATCTTAAACTAATTCAATGGCCTTGAAATTTGATGTTGAATTTTGTTGCCATCTTTTATCGTTGTTACGGCCATGTTTCATCCAAATGAAGCCATCTTGCACTATTTGAATGGCCTTGAAATTTGATGTTGAGTTTTTTGCCATCTATTATCGTTGTTACGGCCATGTTATATCCAAATGAAGCCATATTGCACTATTTGAATGGCCTTGAAATTTGATGTTGAGTTTTGTTGCCATCTATTATCGTTGTTACGGCCATGTTTCATCCAAATGAAGCCATCTTGCACTATTTGAATGGCCTTGAAATTTGATGTTGAGTTTTTTGCCATCTATTATCGTTGTTACGGCCATGTTATATCCAAATGAAGCCATATTGCACTATTTGAATGGCCTTGAAATTTGATGTTGAGTTTTTTTGCCATCTATTATCGTTGTTACGGCCATGTTTCATCCAAATGAAGCCATCTTGCACTATTTGCATGTACTTAATATTTGATGTTGAGTTTTTTTGCCATCTATTATCGTTGTTACGGCCATGTTTCATCCAAATGAAGCCATCTTGCACTATTTGAATGGCCTTGAAATTTGATGTTGAGTTTTGTTGCCATCTATTATCGTTGTTACGGCCATGTTTCATCCAAATGAAGCCATCTTGCACTATATGAATGGCCTTGAAATTTGATGTTGAGTTTTTTTGCCATCTATTATCGTTGTTACGGCCATGTTTTATCTAAATGAAGTCATATTGCACTATTTGAATGGCCTTGAAATTTGATGTTGAATTTTGTTGCCATCTATTATCGTTGTTACGGCCATGTTTCATCCAAATGAAGCCATATTGCACTATTTGAATGGCCTTGAAATTTGATGTTGAGTTTTTTTGCCATCTATTATCGTTGTTACGGCCATGTTTCATCCAAATGAAGCCATCTTGCACTATTTGCATGTACTTAAAATTTGATGTTGAGTTTTTTTGCCATCTATTATCGTTGTTACGGCCATGTTTCATCCAAATGAAGCCATCTTGCACTATTTGAATGGACTTGAAATTTGATGTTGAGTTTTTTTGCCATCTATTATCGTTGTTACGGCCATGTTTCATCCAAATGAATCCATATTGTACTATTTAAATGGCCTTGAAATTTGATGTTGAATTTTGTTGGCATCTTTTATCGTTGTTACGGCCATGCTTCATCCAAATGAAGCCATCTTAAACTATTTCAATGGCCTTGAAATTTGATGTTGAGTTTTTTTTTGCCATCTATTATCGTTGTTACGGCCATGTTTCATCCAAATGAAGCCATCTTGCACTATTTGAATGGCCTTGAAATTTGATGTTGAGTTTTGTTGCCATCTATTATCGTTGTTACGGCCATGTTTCATCCAAATGAAGCCATCTTGCACTATTTGAATGGCCTTGAAATTTGATGTTGAATTTTGTTGCCATCTATTATCGTTGTTACGGCCATGTTATATCCAAATGAAGCCATATTGCACTATTTGAATGGCCTTGAAATTTGATGTTGAGTTTTTTTGCCATCTATTATCGTTGTTACGGCCATGTTTTATCCAAATGAAGCCATTTTGCACTATTTGAATGGCCTTGAAATTTGATGTTGAGTTTTTTTGCCATCTATTATCGTTGTTACGGCCATGTTTCATCCAAATGAAGCCATCTTGCACTATTTGAATGGCCTTGAAATTTGATGTTGAATTTTGTTGCCATCTATTATCGTTGTTACGGCCATGTTTCATCCAAATAAAGGCATCTTGCTCTATTTGAATGGCCTTGAAATTTGATGTTGAGTTTTTTTGCCATCTATTATCGTTGTTACGGCCATGTTTCATCCAAATGAAGCCATCTTGCACTATTTGAATGGCCTTGAAATTTGATGTTGAGTTTTGTTGCCATCTATTATCGTTGTTACGGCCATGTTTCATCCAAATGAAGCCATCTTGCACTATTTGAATGGCCTTGAAATTTGATGTTGAGTTTTGTTGCCATCTATTATCGTTGTTACGGCCATGTTATATCCAAATGAAGTCATATTGCACTATTTGAATGGCCTTGAAATTTGATGTTGAGTTTTGTTGCCATCTATTATCGTTGTTACGGCCATGTTTCATCCAAATGAAGCCATCTTGCACTATTTGAATGGCCTTGAAATTTGATGTTGAGTTTTTTTGCCATCTATTATCGTTGTTACGGCCATGTTTCATCCAAATGAAGCCATATTGAACTATTTGCATGTACTTAAAATTTGATGTTGAGTTTTTTTGCCATCTATTATCGTTGTTACGGCCATGTTTCATCCAAATGAAGCCATCTTGCACTATTTGAATGGCCTTGAAATTTGATGTTGAATTTTGTTGCCATCTATTATCGTTGTTACGGCCATAATTCATCCAAATAAAGGCATCTTGCTCTAATTCAATGGCCTTGAAATTTGATGTTGAGTTTTTTTGCCATCTATTATCGTTGTTACGGCCATGTTTCATCCAAATGAAGCCATATTGCACTATTTGCATGTACTTAAAATTTGATGTTGAGTTTTTTTGCCATCTATTATCGTTGTTACGGCCATGTTTTATCCAAATGAAGCCATCTTGCACTATTTGAATGGCCTTGAAATTTGATGTTGAATTTTGTTGCCATCTATTATCGTTGTTACGGCCATGTTTCATCCAAATGAAGCCATCTTGCACTAATTCAATGGCCTTGAAATTTGATGATGAATTTTGTTGCCATCTATTATCGTTGTTACGGCCATGTTTCATCCAAATGAAGCCATATTGCACTATTTGAATGGCCTTGAAATTTGATGTTTAGTTTTTTTTTGCCATCTATTATCGTTGTTACGGCCATGTTTCATCCAAATGAAGCCATCTTGCACTATTTGAATGGCCTTGAAATTTGATGTTGAATTTTGTTGCCATCTATTATCGTTGTTACGGCCGTGTTTCATCCAAATGAAGCCATCTTGCACTATTTGAATGGCCTTGAAATTTGATGTTGAATTTTGTTGCCATCTATTATCGTTGTTACGGCCATGTTTCATCCAAATGAAGCCATCTTGCACTATTTGAATGGCCTTGAAATTTGATGTTGAGTTTTTTTGCCATCTATTATCGTTGTTACGGCCATGTTTCATCCAAATGAAGCCATCTTGCACTATTTCAATGGCCTTGAAATTTGATGTTGAATTTTGTTGCCATCTATTATCGTTGTTAACGTACTTAACAACATGCCCGTCATGGGTTCAAGCCCTAAATAGACCGTGCTCCCATACGTAGGACTGACTATCCTGCTATGGTAACAATAAGTCACTGAAAGCCAAGCTCACTTCACTAGTGGGTACTTGGCAGGCCCTTGACCGACAGTGGTTGTTGTGCCAAAGAAAAAAGAAAAAATTATCGTTGTTACGGCCATATTACATCCAAATAAAGACATCTTGCACTAATTCATTGGCCTTGAAATTTGATGTTGAATTTTGTTGCTATCTATTATCGTTGTTACGGCCATGTTTCATCCAAATGAAGCCATCTTGCACTATTTGAATGGTCTTGAAATTTGATGTTGAGTTTTGTTGCCATCTATTATCGTTGTTACGGCTGTGTTTCATCCAAATGAAGCAATCTTAAACTAATTCAATGGCCTTGAAATTTGATGTTGAATTTTGTTGCCATCTATTATCGTTGTTACGGCCATGTTTCATCCAAATGAAGCCATCTTGCACTATTTGAATGGCCTTGAAATTTGATGTTGAGTTTTGTTGCCATCTATTATCGTTGTTACGGCCATGTTTCATCCAAATGAAGCCATATTGCACTATTTGAATGGCCTTGAAATTTGATGTTGAGTTTTTTGCCATCTATTATCGTTGTTACGGCCATGTTGTATCCAAATGAAGCCATATTGCACTATTTGAATGGCCTTGAAATTTGATGTTGAGTTTTTTTGCCATCTATTATCGTTGTTACGGCCATGTTTCATCCAAATGAAGCCATCTTGCACTATTTGCATGTACTTAAAATTTGATGTTGAGTTTTTTTGCCATCTATTATCGTTGTTACGGCCATGTTTCATCCAAATGAAGCCATCTTGCACTATTTGAATGGCCTTGAAATTTGATGTTGAGTTTTGTTGCCATCTATTATCGTTGTTACGGCCATGTTTCATCCAAATGAAGCCATCTTGCACTATTTGAATGGCCTTGAAATTTGATGATGAATTTTGTTGCCATCTATTATCGTTGTTACGGCCATGTTTCATCCAAATGAAGCCATATTGCACTATTTGAATGGCCTTGAAATTTGATGTTTAGTTTTTTTTTGCCATCTATTATCGTTGTTACGGCCATGTTTCATCCAAATGAAGCCATCTTGCACTATTTGAATGGCCTTGAAATTTGATGTTGAATTTTGTTGCCATCTATTATCGTTGTTACGGCCGTGTTTCATCCAAATGAAGCCATCTTGCACTATTTGAATGGCCTTGAAATTTGATGTTGAATTTTGTTGCCATCTATTATCGTTGTTACGGCCATGTTTCATCCAAATGAAGCCATCTTGCACTATTTGAATGGCCTTGAAATTTGATGTTGAATTTTGTTGCCATCTATTATCGTTGTTACGGCCATGTTTCATCCAAATGAAGCCATCTTGCACTATTTCAATGGCCTTGAAATTTGATGTTGAATTTTGTTGCCATCTATTATCGTTGTTAACGTACTTAACAACATGCCCGTCATGGGTTCAAGCCCTAAATAGACCGTGCTCCCATACGTAGGACTGACTATCCTGCTATGGTAACAATAAGTCACTGAAAGCCAAGCTCACTTCACTAGTGGGTACTTGGCATGCCCTTGACCGACAGTGGTTGTTGTGCCAAAGAAAAAAGAAAAAATTATCGTTGTTACGGCCATATTACATCCAAATAAAGACATCTTGCACTAATTCATTGGCCTTGAAATTTGATGTTGAATTTTGTTGCTATCTATTATCGTTGTTACGGCCATGTTTCATCCAAATGAAGCCATCTTGCACTATTTGAATGGTCTTGAAATTTGATGTTGAGTTTTGTTGCCATCTATTATCGTTGTTACGGCCGTGTTTCATCCAAATGAAGCCATCTTAAACTAATTCAATGGCCTTGAAATTTGATGTTGAATTTTGTTGCCATCTATTATCGTTGTTACGGCCATGTTTCATCCAAATGAAGCCATCTTGCACTATTTGAATGGCCTTGAAATTTGATGTTGAGTTTTGTTGCCATCTATTATCGTTGTTACGGCCATGTTTCATCCAAATGAAGCCATATTGCACTATTTGAATGGCCTTGAAATTTGATGTTGAGTTTTTTGCCATCTATTATCGTTGTTACGGCCATGTTGTATCCAAATGAAGCCATATTGCACTATTTGAATGGCCTTGAAATTTGATGTTGAGTTTTTTTGCCATCTATTATCGTTGTTACGGCCATGTTTCATCCAAATGAAGCCATCTTGCACTATTTGCATGTACTTAAAATTTGATGTTGAGTTTTTTTGCCATCTATTATCGTTGTTACGGCCATGTTTCATCCAAATGAAGCCATCTTGCACTATTTGAATGGCCTTGAAATTTGATGTTGAGTTTTGTTGCCATCTATTATCGTTGTTACGGCCATGTTTCATCCAAATGAAGCCATCTTGCACTATTTAAATGGACTTGAAATTTGATGTTGAGTTTTTTTGCCATCTATTATCGTTGTTACGGCCATGTTTCATCCAAATGAATCCATATTGTACTATTTGAATGGCCTTGAAATTTGATGTTGAATTTTGTTGCCATCTATTATCGTTGTTACGGCCATGTTTCATCCAAATGAAGCCATCTTGCACTATTTGAATGGCCTTGAAATTTGATGTTGAGTTTTGTTGCCATCTATTATCGTTGTTACGGCCATGTTTTATCCAAATGAAGCCATCTTGCACTATTTGAATGGCCTTGAAATTTGATGTTGAATTTTGTTGCCATCTATTATCGTTGTTACGGCCATGTTTCATCCAAATGAAGCCATATTGCACTATTTGAATGGCCTTGAAATTTGATGTTGAATTTTGTTGCCATCTATTATCGTTGTTACGGCCATGTTTCATCCAAATGAAGCCATCTTGCACTATTTGAATGGCCTTGAAATTTGATGTTGAATTTTGTTGCCATCTATTATCGTTGTTACGGCCATGTTTCATCCAAATGAAGCCATATTGCACTATTTGAATGGACTTGAAATTTGATGTTGAGTTTTTTTGCCATCTATTATCGTTGTTACGGCCATGTTTCATCCAAATGAATCCATATTGTACTATTTGAATGGCCTTGAAATTTGATGTTGAATTTTGTTGCCATCTATTATCGTTGTTACGGCCATGTTTCATCCAAATGAAGCCATATTGCACTATTTGAATGGCCTTGAAATTTGATGTTGAGTTTTTTTGCCATCTATTATCGTTGTTACGGCCATGTTTCATCCAAATGAAGCCATTTTGCACTATTTCAATGGCCTTGAAATTTGATGTTGAATTTTGTTGCCATCTATTATCGTTGTTACGGCCATGTTTCATCCAAATGAAGCCATCTTGCACTATTTGAATGGCCTTGAAATTTGATGTTGAATTTTGTTGCCATCTATTATCGTTGTTACGGCCATGTTTCATCCAAATGAAGCCATCTTGCACTATTTGAATGGCCTTGAAATTTGATGTTGAATTTTGTTGCCATCTTTTATCGTTGTTACGGCCATGTTTCATCCAAATGAAGCGATTTTGCACTATTTGAATGGCCTTGAAATTTGATGTTGAATTTTGTTGCCATCTATTATCGTTGTTACGGCCATGTTTCATCCAAATGAAGCCATCTTGCACTATTTGAATGGCCTTGAAATTTGATGTTGAATTTTGTTGCCATCTATTATCGTTGTTACGGCCATGTTTCATCCAAATGAAGCCATCTTGCACTATTTGAATGGCCTTGAAATTTGATGTTGAGTTTTTTTGCCATCTATTATCGTTGTTACGGCCATGTTTCATCCAAATGAAGCCATTTTGCACTATTTCAATGGCCTTGAAATTTGATGTTGAATTTTGTTGCCATCTATTATCGTTGTTAACGTACTTAACAACATGCCCGTCATGGGTTCAAGCCCTAAATAGACCGTGCTCCCATACGTAGGACTGACTATCCTGCTATGGTAACAATAAGTCACTGAAAGCCAAGCTCACTTCACTAGTGGGTACTTGGCAGGCCCTTGACCGACAGTGGTTGTTGTGCCAAAGAAAAAAGAAAAAATTATCGTTGTTACGGCCATGTTACATCCAAATAAAGACATCTTGCACTAATTCATTGGCCTTGAAATTTGATGTTGAATTTTGTTGCCATCTATTATCGTTGTTACGGCCATGTTTTATCCAAATGAAGCCATCTTGCACTATTTGAATGGCCTTGAAATTTGATGTTGAATTTTGTTGCCATCTATTATCGTTGTTACGGCTATGTTTTATCCAAATGAAGCCATTTTGCACTATTTGAATGGCCTTGAAATTTGATGTTGAGTTTTTTTTTGCCATCTATTATCGTTGTTACGGCCATGTTTCATCCAAATGAAGCCATCTTGCACTATTTGAATGGCCTTGAAATTTGATGTTGAGTTTTGTTGCCATCTATTATCGTTCTTACGGCCATGTTTCATCCAAATGAAGCCATCTTGCACTATTTGAATGGCCTTGAAATTTGATGTTGAGTTTTTTGCCATCTATTATCGTTGTTACGGCCATGTTATATCCAAATGAAGCCATTTTGCACTATTTGAATGGCCTTGAAATTTGATGTTGAGTTTTTTTGCCATCTATTATCGTTGTTACGGCCATGTTTCATCCAAATGAAGCCATCTTGCACTATTTGCATGTACTTAAAATTTGATGTTGAGTTTTTTTGCCATCTATTATCGTTGTTACGGCCATGTTTCATCCAAATGAAGCCATCTTGCACTATTTGAATGGCCTTGAAATTTGATGTTGAGTTTTGTTGCCATCTATTATCGTTGTTACGGCCATGTTTTATCCAAATGAAGCCATCTTAAACTAATTCAATGGCCTTGAAATTTGATGTTGAATTTTGTTGCCATCTATTATCTTTGTTACGGTCATGTTTCATCCAAATGAAGCCATCTTGCACTATTTGAATGGCCTTGAAATTTGATGTTGAATTTTGTTGCCATCTATTATCGTTGTTACGGCCATGTTTTATCCAAATGAAGCCATTTTGCACTATTTGAATGGCCTTGAAATTTGATGTTGAGTTTTTTTGCCATCTATTATCGTTGTTACGGCCATGTTTCATCCAAATGAAGCCATCTTGCACTATTTGAATGGCTTTGAAATTTGATGTTGAGTTTTTTTGCCATCTATTATCGTTGTTACGGCCATGTTTCATCCAAATGAAGCCATCTTGCACTATTTGAATGGCCTTGAAATTTGATGTTGAGTTTTTTTGCCATCTATTATCGTTGTTAACGTACTTAACAACATGCCCGTCATGGGTTCAAGCCCTAAATAGACCGTGCTCCCACACGTAGGACTGACTATCCTGCTATGGTAAAAATAAGTCACTGAAAGCCAATCTCACTTCACTAGTGGGTACTTGGCAGGCCCTTGACCGACAATGGTTGTTGTGCCAAAGAAAAAAAAATTATCGTTGTTACGGCCATGTTACATCCAAATAAAGGCATCTTGCACTAATTCATTGGCCTTGAAATTTGATGTTGAATTTTGTTGCCATCTATTATCGTTGTTACGGCCATGTTTCATCCAAATAAAAGCATCTTGCCAAAATTCAATGGCCTTGAAATTTGATGTTGAATTTTGTTGCCATCTATTATCGTTGTTACGGCCATGTTTTATCCAAATGAAGCCATCTTGCACTATTTGAATGGCCTTGAAATTTGATGTTGAGTTTTGTTGCCATCTATTATCGTTGTTACGGCCATGTTTCATCCAAATGAAGCCATCTTGCACTAGTTGAATGTCCTTGAAATTTGATGTTGAGTTTTTTTGCCATCTATTATCGTTGTTAACGTACTTAACAACATGCCCGTCATGGGTTCAAGCCCCAAATAGACCGTGCTTCGATACGTAGGACTGACTTTCCTGCTATGGTAACAATAAGTCACTGAAAGCCAAGCTCACTTCACTAGTGGGTACTTGGCAGGCCCTTGACCGACAGTGGTTGTTGTGCCAAAGAAAAAAGAAAAAATTATCGTTGTTACGGCCATGTTACATCCAAATAAAGGCATCTTGCACTAATTCATTGGCCTTGAAATGTGATGTTGAATTTTGTTGCCATCTATTATCGTTGTTACGGCCATGTTTCATCCAAATGAAGCCATCTTGCACTATTTGAATGGCCTTGAAATTTGATGCTGAATTTTGTTGCCATCTATTATCGTTGTTACAACCATGTTTTATCCAAATGAAGCCATCTTGCACTATTTGAATGGCCTTGAAATTTGATGTTGAGTTTTGTTGCCATCTGTTATCGTTGTTACGGTCATGTTTCATCCAAATGAAGCCATATTGTACTATTTGAATGGCCTTGAAATTTGATGTTGAATTTTGTTGCCATCTATTATCGTTGTTACGGCCATGTTTCATCCAAATGAAGCCATCTTGCACTATTTGAATGGCCTTGAAATTTGATGTTGAATTTTGTTGCCATCTATTATCGTTGTTACGGCCATGTTTTATCCAAATGAAGCCATTTTGCACTATTTCAATGGCCTTGAAATTTGATGTTGAGTTTTGTTGCCATCTATTATCGTTGTTACAACCATGTTTTATCCAAATGAAGCCATCTTGCACTATTTGAATGGCCTTGAAATTTGATGTTGAGTTTTGTTGCCATCTGTTATCGTTGTTACGGTCATGTTTCATCCAAATGAAGCCATATTGTACTATTTGAATGGCCTTGAAATTTGATGTTGAATTTTGTTGCCATCTATTATCGTTGTTACGGCCATGTTTCATCCAAATGAAGCCATCTTGCACTAATTCAATGGCCTTGAAATTTGATGTTGAGTTTTGTTGCCATCTATTATCCTTGTTACGGCCATGTTTCATCCAAATGAAGCCATCTTGCACTATTTGAATGGCCTTGAAATTTGATGTTGAGTTTTGTTGCCATCTATTATCGTTGTTACGGCCATGTTATATCCAAATGAAGTCATATTGCACTATTTGAATGGCCTTGAAATTTGATGTTGAGTTTTGTTGCCATCTGTTATCGTTGTTACGGTCATGTTTCATCCAAATGAAGCCATATTGTACTATTTGAATGGCCTTGAAATTTGATGTTGAATTTTGTTGCCATCTATTATCGTTGTTACGGCCATGTTTCATCCAAATGAAGCCATTTTGCACTATTTGAATGGCCTTGAAATTTGATGTTGAATTTTGTTGCCATCTATTATCGTTGTTACGGCCATGTTTTATCCAAATGAAGCCATTTTGCACTATTTCAATGGCCTTGAAATTTGATGTTGAGTTTTGTTGCCATCTATTATCGTTGTTACGGCCATGTTTCATCCAAATGAAGCCATCTTGCTCTAGTTGAATGGCCTTGAAATTTGATGTTGAATTTTGTTGCCATCTATTATCGTTGTTAACGTACTTAACAACATGCCCGTCATGGGTTCAAGCCCCAAATAGACCGTGCTCCCATACGTAGGACTGACTATCCTGCTATGGTAACAATAAGTCACTGAAAGCCAAGCTCACTTCACTAGTGGGTACTTGGCAGGCCCTTGACCGACAATGGTTGTTGTGCCAAAGAAAAAAAAATTATCGTTGTTACGGCCATGATACATCCAAATAAAGGCATCTTGCACTAATTCATTGGCCTTGAAATTTGATGTTGAATTTTGTTGCCATCTACTATCGTTGTTACGGCCATGTTTCATCGAAATAAAGGCATCTTGCTCTAATTCAATGGCCTTGAAATTTGATGTTGAGTTTTTTTGCCATCTATTATCGTTGTTACGGCCATGTTTCATCCAAATGAAGCCATCTTGCACTATTTGAATGGCCTTGAAATTTGATGTTGAATTTTGTTGCCATCTATTATCGTTGTTACGGCTATGTTTCATCCAAATAAAGGCATCTTGCTCTATTTGAATGGCCTTGAAATTTGATGTTGAGTTTTTTTGCCATCTATTATCGTTGTTACGGCCATGTTTCATCCAAATGAAGCCATCTTGCACTATTTGAATGGCCTTGAAATTTGATTTTGAGTTTTGTTGCCATCTATTATCGTTGTTACGGCCATGTTTCATCCAAATGAAGCCATCTTGCACTATTTGAATGGCCTTGAAATTTGATGTTGAGTTTTGTTGCCATCTATTATCGTTGTTACGGCCATGTTATATCCAAATGAAGTCATATTGCACTATTTGAATGGCCTTGAAATTTGATGTTGAGTTTTGTTGCCATCTATTATCGTTGTTACGGCCATGTTTCATCCAAATGAAGCCATCTTGCACTATTTGAATGGCCTTGAAATTTGATGTTGAATTTTGTTGCCATCTATTATCGTTGTTACGGCTATGTTTCATCCAAATAAAGGCATCTTGCTCTATTTGAATGGCCTTGAAATTTGATGTTGAGTTTTTTTGCCATCTATTATCGTTGTTACGGCCATGTTTCATCCAAATGAAGCCATATTGAACTATTTGCATGTACTTAAAATTTGATGTTGAGTTTTTTTGCCATCTATTATCGTTGTTACGGCCATGTTTCATCCAAATGAAGCCATCTTGCACTATTTGAATGGCCTTGAAATTTGATGTTGAATTTTGTTGCCATCTATTATCGTTGTTACGGCCATAATTCATCCAAATAAAGGCATCTTGCTCTAATTCAATGGCCTTGAAATTTGATGTTGAGTTTTTTTGCCATCTATTATCGTTGTTACGGCCATGTTTCATCCAAATGAAGCCATATTGCACTATTTGAATGGCCTTGAAATTTGATGTTGAGTTTTTTTGCCATCTATTATCGTTGTTACGGCCGTGTTTCATCCAAATGAAGCCATCTTGCACTAATTCAATGGCCTTGAAATTTGATGTTGAGTTTTGTTGCCATCTATTATCGTTGTTACGGCCATGTTTCATCCAAATGAAGCCATCTTGCACTATTTGAATGGCCTTGAAATTTGATGTTGAATTTTGTTGCCATCTATTATCGTTGTTACGGCCATGTTTCATCCAAATGAAGCCATCTTGCACTATTTGAATGGCCTTGAAATTTGATGTTGAGTTTTGTTGCCATCTATTATCGTTGTTACGGCCATGTTTCATCCAAATGAAGTCATATTGCACTATTTGAATGGCCTTGAAATTTGATGTTGAATTTTCTTGCCATCTATTATCGTTGTTACGGCCATGTTTCATCCAAATGAAGCCATCTTGCACTATTTGAATGGCCTTGAAATTTGATGTTGAGTTTTTTTTGCCATCTATTATCGTTGTTACGGCCATGTTTCATCCAAATGAAGCCATATTGCACTATTTGCATGTACTTAAAATTTGATGTTGAGTTTTTTTGCCATCTATTATCGTTGTTACGGCCATGTTTCATCCAAATGAAGCCATCTTGCACTAATTCAATGGCCTTGAAATTTGATGTTGAATTTTGTTGCCATCTATTATCGTTATTACGGCCATGTTTCATCCAAATGAAGCCATATTGCACTATTTGCATGTACTTAAAATTTGATGTTGAGTTTTTTTGCCATCTATTATCGTTGTTACGGCCATGTTTTATCCAAATGAAGCCATCTTGCACTATTTGAATGGCCTTGAAATTTGATGTTGAATTTTGTTGCCATCTATTATCGTTGTTACGGCCATGTTTCATCCAAATGAAGCCATCTTGCACTATTTGAATGGCCTTGAAATTTGATGTTGAATTTTGTTGCCATCTATTATCGTTGTTACGGCCATGTTTCATCCAAATGAAGCCATCTTGCACTAATTCAATGGCCTTGAAATTTGATGATGAATTTTGTTGCCATCTATTATCGTTGTTACGGCCATGTTTCATCCAAATGAAGCCATATTGCACTATTTGAATGGCCTTGAAATTTGATGTTGAATTTTGTTGCCATCTATTATCGTTGTTACGGCCATGTTTTATCCAAATGAAGCCATTTTGCACTATTTGAATGGCCTTGAAATTTGATGTTGAGTTTTTTTTTGCCATCTATTATCGTTGTTACGGCCATGTTTCATCCAAATGAAGCCATCTTGCACTATTTGAATGGCCTTGAAATTTGATGTTGAGTTTTGTTGCCATCTATTATCGTTGTTACGGCCATGTTTCATCCAAATGAAGCCATCTTGCACTATTTCAATGGCCTTGAAATTTGATGTTGAGTTTTTTGCCATCTATTATCGTTGTTACGGCCATGTTTTATCCAAATGAAGCCATATTGCACTATTTGAATGGCCTTGAAATTTGATGTTGAGTTTTTTTGCCATCTATTATCGTTGTTACGGCCATGTTTCATCCAAATGAAGCCATCTTGCACTATTTGAATGGCCTTGAAATTTGATGTTGAATTTTGTTGCCATCTATTATCGTTGTTACGGCCATGTTTTATCCAAATGAAGCCATTTTGCACTATTTGAATGGCCTTGAAATTTGATGTTGAGTTTTTTTGCCATCTATTATCGTTGTTACGGCCATGTTTCATCCAAATGAAGCCATCTTGCACTATTTGAATGGCTTTGAAATTTGATGTTGAGTTTTTTTGCCATCTATTATCGTTGTTACGGCCATGTTTCATCCAAATGAAGCCATCTTGCACTATTTGAATGGCCTTGAAATTTGATGTTGAGTTTTTTTGCCATCTATTATCGTTGTTAACGTACTTAACAACATGCCCGTCATGGGTTCAAGCCCTAAATAGACCGTGCTCCCACACGTAGGACTGACTATCCTGCTATGGTAAAAATAAGTCACTGAAAGCCAATCTCACTTCACTAGTGGGTACTTGGCAGGCCCTTGACCGACAATGGTTGTTGTGCCAAAGAAAAAAAAATTATCGTTGTTACGGCCATGTTACATCCAAATAAAGGCATCTTGCACTAATTCATTGGCCTTGAAATTTGATGTTGAATTTTGTTGCCATCTATTATCGTTGTTACGGCCATGTTTCATCCAAATAAAAGCATCTTGCCAAAATTCAATGGCCTTGAAATTTGATGTTGAATTTTGTTGCCATCTATTATCGTTGTTACGGCCATGTTTTATCCAAATGAAGCCATCTTGCACTATTTGAATGGCCTTGAAATTTGATGTTGAATTTTGTTGCCATCTATTATCGTTGTTACGGCCATGTTTCATCCAAATGAAGCCATCTTGCACTATTTGAATGGCCTTGAAATTTGATGTTGAGTTTTGTTGCCATCTATTATCGTTGTTACGGCCATGTTTCGTCCAAATGAAGCCATCTTGCACTATTTGAATGGCCTTGAAATTTGATGTTGAGTTTTGTTGCCATCTATTATCGTTGTTACGGCCATGTTTCATCCAAATGAAGCCATCTTGCACTATTTGAATGGCCTTGAAATTTGATGTTGAGTTTTTTGCCATCTATTATCGTTGTTACGGCCATGTTTTATCCAAATGAAGCCATATTGCACTATTTGAATGGCCTTGAAATTTGATGTTGAGTTTTTTTGCCATCTATTATCGTTGTTACGGCCATGTTTCATCCAAATGAAGCCATCTTGCACTATTTGCATGTACTTAAAATTTGATGTTGAGTTTTTTTGCCATCTATTATCGTTGTTACGGCCATGTTTCATCCAAATGAAGCCATCTTGCACTATTTGAATGGCCTTGAAATTTGATGTTGAGTTTTGTTGCCATCTATTATCGTTGTTACGGCCATGTTTTATCCAAATGAAGCCATCTTAAACTAATTCAATGGCCTTGAAATTTGATGTTGAATTTTGTTGCCATCTATTATCTTTGTTACGGTCATGTTTCATCCAAATGAAGCCATCTTGCACTATTTAAATGGCCTTGAAATTTGATGTTGAATTTTGTTGCCATCTATTATCGTTGTTACGGCCATGTTTTATCCAAATGAAGCCATTTTGCACTATTTGAATGGCCTTGAAATTTGATGTTGAGTTTTTTTGCCATCTATTATCGTTGTTACGGCCATGTTTCATCCAAATGAAGCCATCTTGCACTATTTGAATGGCTTTGAAATTTGATGTTGAGTTTTTTTGCCATCTATTATCGTTGTTACGGCCATGTTTCATCCAAATGAAGCCATCTTGCACTATTTGAATGGCCTTGAAATTTGATGTTGAGTTTTTTTGCCATCTATTATCGTTGTTAACGTACTTAACAACATGCCCGTCATGGGTTCAAGCCCCAAATAGACCGTGCTTCGATACGTAGGACTGACTATCCTGCTATGGTAAAAATAAGTCACTGAAAGCCAATCTCACTTCACTAGTGGGTACTTGGCAGGCCCTTGACCGACAATGGTTGTTGTGCCAAAGAAAAAAAAATTATCGTTGTTACGGCCATGTTACATCCAAATAAAGGCATCTTGCACTAATTCATTGGCCTTGAAATTTGATGTTGAGTTTTGTTGCCATCTATTATCGTTGTTACGGCCATGTTTCATCCAAATAAAAGCATCTTGCCAAAATTCAATGGCCTTGAAATTTGATGTTGAGTTTTGTTGCCATCTATTATCGTTGTTACGGCCATGTTTTATCCAAATGAAGCCATCTTGCACTATTTGAATGGCCTTGAAATTTGATGTTGAGTTTTGTTGCCATCTATTATCGTTGTTACGGCCATGTTTCATCCAAATGAAGCCATCTTGCACTAGTTGAATGTCCTTGAAATTTGATGTTGAGTTTTTTTGCCATCTATTATCGTTGTTAACGTACTTAACAACATGCCCGTCATGGGTTCAAGCCCCAAATAGACCGTGCTTCGATACGTAGGACTGACTTTCCTGCTATGGTAACAATAAGTCACTGAAAGCCAAGCTCACTTCACTAGTGGGTACTTGGCAGGCCCTTGACCGACAGTGGTTGTTGTGCCAAAGAAAAAAGAAAAAATTATCGTTGTTACGGCCATGTTACATCCAAATAAAGGCATCTTGCACTAATTCATTGGCCTTGAAATGTGATGTTGAATTTTGTTGCCATCTATTATCGTTGTTACGGCCATGTTTCATCCAAATGAAGCCATCTTGCACTATTTGAATGGCCTTGAAATTTGATGCTGAATTTTGTTGCCATCTATTATCGTTGTTACTAGGGTTGGGCAATTCGATTCATTACCATGAACGTGAATTTACCGGTTCTTTCATTAACATGAACTGAGCGTGAATTGCGATTCAATCGTTCACGTCAACTAACCACAGTATGGTAAATCGATCTTATTTCGCGATAGTTTCATATTATGGGTGTTTGTTAACAGTTTCATATAATAAGCATAACAGTTCTTAGTCACTGAACTAAAAAACTCGTGTATTCCTAATTATGTTATTAAGTGATGCATCTATTATGATTAAGGCAACCAACACATTTTAACACCATTTTGAATTCATTTTTTATATTACAAAAATAACACTTACATGTAGATAATTCAAGTCTTACTTAATTACAAAAAGTGCATTACAAAACAATTTCATATACTCCATGTTACAAATTTTGCAACGACGTTTTGATTATGCATTTTGTTGAATAAACAATATTTCCTGCAATTTTTTTGGCGCTAGTCGAGATCTTTTTTCAGAGTATATCTGTCCCGCTTTAGAAAAAAGCCTTTCACATGGAACGGACGTTCCGGGAATGCATAAAGTGCTCATGGCAAGAGTATACAATGATGGATAAAGAACTTGATGTTCTTTTCACCAAAGAAGCGGATCATTTTCTAAATCAATATTTTCAACGCTTAAATATTGATGTAGTTCATTCTCAGCTATTTGTCTAGGTGTTTTGTAGTTTTGAGCTCCCTTGTTTTTAAATAAATCGCCGAAAAGCATGTCCACATCCTATCTAACTTTTTTTACTACTTTTTCGACTTCTACTGCGGGCTTTTGCAACGGAAGCAGCTCAGATATAATTGATTCACATATGTTTTTGAATTTTTCCACATCGTCTTGAAAGCCAAGTTGTTTAATCCTAGGATCTAATATCATAGATTTAAGTATCTGCTCATTGGAACGATAAATTTTTAGCTTGTTTTGTAGACCTTCAATGAGCAAAGCTACTAAATTTTGAATGTTTTCTGCTGTATCCTCATCATTTCTAAACTGTGATGTTTTGGTTAACAGCACATTGCATAGTAATCCCACATGTGAAATGGTTATGTATTTTTGGGCGGATACAATATTTGTAGCAGAATAGAAATATTTTAGAACCCTCACAATTTGTTCAATTGCTTCCCAATCATGAGATTCTAAAGATATTTTCATTTTCAAACTATCTGCACAGGAGAGTAATGCAATTTTGTTCTTATAAAATCGATTAAGCATATCATACCCCGAATTCCATCGCGTTGACACTTCTTGTATCATTTTCAATTGATCTAAATTGAGCTTTTTTTGTGTATCAGCTAGCATTTGTGAGGCTTTTGGACTTTTCTTAAATAACATTACTACTCTTTTTACCTCTTCTACAACTGGTAGCACACTTTTTTTTATAGCATCTCGAACAATCAAATTTAACGTATGTGCAAAACATGGTATGTGACAAAAATTCAACTCAGTTGATGCCGCTTTCATATTGGAAGCATTGTCAGTAACCATTGCAACAATCTTATCCTCTATGTCAAATTTGTTCAAGGTACCTTGAATCCAATTAGCTATATTCCTACCACTATGAGGATTTTCAAATTCCGAGCATTCTATCAAAATAGAACTAAGTTTGCAATTTTCGTCGATATAATGACCTGTTAAGGCAAAAAAACTTATTTGGTTCAGGTTTGTCCATCCATCCGACGTAATAGCTATAGCTTTGGCGGTCGATAATTTCTCTTTAGCCTTTTCAAATTCTTGATTATATACGCTTGGTAGTAGGGCGTTTGATAAACTTTTTCGTGTAGGCATAATATAGTTCGGATTTAATGTATAAACGAATTTTTTGAAAATTTCACTTTCTACTAAATTAAATGGCAAACATTCTTTGCAAATTAGATCTAGCAACATTCTATCTAAAACCTTTTTAGTCTCGCTATTAATGGGTTTCTTCAGATAACCCTGTATGCTCATATTTGAATTGAAATATTGATTTGATGGCTGAAAGTTTACAGCAGAAGGTCCCGCTTCATCGTCTATGTTAATAGTTTGAGGAATTGGTTGCTTTTGCTTTAAATACGGCACAGTTTTATGCACTAAATTCAAATGCCGCTTCAAGTTCGAAGTAGTTCCTTTAGTATACTTAAACACCTTTAAACAATAAAGGCACTTTGCGCCAGTTTCTACCGGACTAAAATGATCCCAGACAGGGCTTGTTGTTGCGTTTGTTGGAGCCATCATATCTGTGGAAATGTTTCATACAACACTTTATGTTTTTGTTTTTAACTACCAAGACTAATGTTACCTTTGATCGCCGTGCAATTATTAAATTTTCACTTATTTCGATGGAGCGTAGATCAATTTGTGGTTTACAAGTCAAAATATCACAACAAATGGCATATCAAAGATCAATTTATCAATACAATCACGGTTTCAGCAATGTTTATTACCATAAGCCTACAACACATTGAAGAAATCGAACGTATTCAAAAATAACGGTCAAAATCACCTATACAACAACGAACCGAACACACGTGATCTATGTATTTATCATATGGATTTAGTGACCATAAACGTATTAGTGTAATTTTCCTCTCTTCCTCAAAGCACGAGAAGGTCATTTCTCTCTCAAACAAAACGACTAGTACAGTTCAAACTCACTAATTGAACTTCGATTGGCAGCTCACTGTTTGGTTAGTGTCACGTTTGGTGATAAATTTTCACGTTCTTTCCTGCACAAAATAAATGAAGTTTTTTTTTCATTATAGGCGACAGTTTTGCAATTTTCTATGAAATTAGATTCACTAATATAAAGGCATGCTTTTTAGTTGATCTATCAACCTACTATCAAATATCCATCGAAAAATATACAAACCAAAATTTCGTTCAATTATTGAACTTCGACTGTACCTCGCTCACAAGTAGGTAAAAAAACTCATCCCACATACCACCCCCCGTCATCGTCATTTTTTTGACTCTCTATCTCTGTGATCGTTCTCTCGGTAACTATCAGCTGAAAGTATTCCAGCGGGAAGAAAAAGAGAGCGCATATTGCAGAAGCGGCATCGTCTCCGAGGATCAGAAAGAGAGTGAACGATGTAGATCAACGAAACATTCTATCCGCTCTCTTATCTTGTACTGTGCTCTCCGCAGAAAGCTAGTGCAGAATGCCAGATCGGATGTTTTGTTGGGCTGAGTGAGAAAGTATGCTGATTTTGTTTCATCGACACATGTCTATCATGTGGGACAGCGCATTTTTGTATCAGGAGAATGAACGACCTGGTCATACGATTCACGTTCATATTTGTATGGAAAAAAATGAACGACCTGACTTGCTAGGACGTTCTTTATTTCGACGGGTAGGACGTTCTTTTCGTGAACGTCCTGGTCATACGATTCACGTTCATTTTGAATGGGGGGAATGAACGACCTGGCTTGCTAGGACGTTCTTTATTTCGACGGGTAGGACGTTCTTTTCGTGAACGTCCTGGTCATACGATTCACGTTCATATTTGTATGGGGGGAATGAACGACCTGGCGTACTAGGACGTTCTTCATTTCGACGGGTTCCTACCCGGGTTATTTTCATGAACAACTCAACACATTATAATTTATAAAGAATCGATGAACGTTGATTAGATGAACGTAGGTCGTTCGTTCTTTAGGATGAATTGAATGAATCGTACAGTTCTGGTTCTTGAGGCACAACTCTAGTTGTTACGGCCATGTTTCATCCAAATGAAGCCATCTTGCACTAATTCAATGGCCTTGAAATTTGATGTTGAGTTTTGTTGCCATCTATTATCCTTGTTACGGCCATGTTTCATCCAAATGAAGCCATCTTGCACTATTTGAATGGCCTTGAAATTTGATGTTGAGTTTTGTTGCCATCTATTATCGTTGTTACAACCATGTTTTATCCAAATGAAGCCATCTTGCACTATTTGAATGGCCTTGAAATTTGATGTTGAGTTTTGTTGCCATCTGTTATCGTTGTTACGGTCATGTTTCATCCAAATGAAGCCATATTGTACTATTTGAATGGCCTTGAAATTTGATGTTGAATTTTGTTGCCATCTATTATCGTTGTTACGGCCATGTTTCATCCAAATGAAGCCATCTTGCACTATTTGAATGGCCTTGAAATTTGATGTTGAATTTTGTTGCCATCTATTATCGTTGTTACGGCCATGTTTTATCCAAATGAAGCCATTTTGCACTATTTCAATGGCCTTGAAATTTGATGTTGAGTTTTGTTGCCATCTATTATCGTTGTTACGGCCATGTTTCATCCAAATGAAGCCATCTTGCTCTAGTTGAATGGCCTTGAAATTTGATGTTGAATTTTGTTGCCATCTATTATCGTTGTTAACGTACTTAACAACATGCCCGTCATGGGTTCAAGCCCGAAATAGACCGTGCTCCCATACGTAGGACTGACTATCCTGCTATGGTAACAATAAGTCACTGAAAGCCAAGCTCACTTCACTAGTGGGTACTTGGCAGGCCCTTGACCGACAATGGTTGTTGTGCCAAAGAAAAAAAAAATTATCGTTGTTACGGCCATGTTACATCCAAATAAAGGCATCTTGCACTAATTCATTGGCCTTGAAATTTGATGTTGAATTTTGTTGCCATCTACTATCGTTGTTACGGCCATGTTTCATCCAAATAAAGGCATCTTGCTCTAATTCAATGGCCTTGAAATTTGATGTTGAGTTTTTTTGCCATCTATTATCGTTGTTACGGCCATGTTTCATCCAAATGAAGCCATCTTGCACTATTTGAATGGCCTTGAAATTTGATGTTGAATTTTGTTGCCATCTATTATCGTTGTTACGGCTATGTTTCATCCAAATAAAGGCATCTTGCTCTATTTGAATGGCCTTGAAATTTGATGTTGAGTTTTTTTGCCATCTATTATCGTTGTTACGGCCATGTTTCATCCAAATGAAGCCATCTTGCACTATTTGAATGGCCTTGAAATTTGATGTTGAGTTTTGTTGCCATCTATTATCGTTGTTACGGCCATGTTTCATCCAAATGAAGCCATCTTGCACTATTTGAATGGCCTTGAAATTTGATGTTGAGTTTTGTTGCCATCTATTATCGTTGTTACGGCCATGTTACATCCAAATGAAGTCATATTGCACTATTTGAATGGCCTTGAAATTTGATGTTGAGTTTTGTTGCCATCTATTATCGTTGTTACGGCCATGTTTCATCCAAATGAAGCCATCTTGCACTATTTGAATGGCCTTGAAATTTGATGTTGAGTTTTTTTGCCATCTATTATCGTTGTTACGGCCATGTTTCATCCAAATGAAGCCATATTGAACTATTTGCATGTACTTAAAATTTGATGTTGAGTTTTTTTGCCATCTATTATCGTTGTTACGGCCATGTTTCATCCAAATGAAGCCATCTTGCACTATTTGAATGGCCTTGAAATTTGATGTTGAATTTTGTTGCCATCTATTATCGTTGTTACGGCCATAATTCATCCAAATAAAGGCATCTTGCTCTAATTCAATGGCCTTGAAATTTGATGTTGAGTTTTTTTGCCATCTATTATCGTTGTTACGGCCATGTTTCATCCAAATGAAGCCATCTTGCACTATTTGAATGGCCTTGAAATTTGATGTTGAGTTTTTTTGCCATCTATTATCGTTGTTACGGCCGTGTTTCATCCAAATGAAGCCATCTTGCACTAATTCAATGGCCTTGAAATTTGATGTTGAGTTTTGTTGCCATCTATTATCGTTGTTACGGCCATGTTTCATCCAAATGAAGCCATCTTGCACTATTTGAATGGCCTTGAAATTTGATGTTGAATTTTGTTGCCATCTATTATCGTTGTTACGGCCATGTTTCATCCAAATGAAGCCATCTTGCACTATTTGAATGGCCTTGAAATTTGATGTTGAGTTTTGTTGCCATCTATTATCGTTGTTACGGCCATGTTTCATCCAAATGAAGTCATATTGCACTATTTGAATGGCCTTGAAATTTGATGTTGAATTTTGTTGCCATCTATTATCGTTGTTACGGCCATGTTTCATCCAAATGAAGCCATCTTGCACTATTTGAATGGCCTTGAAATTTGATGTTGAGTTTTGTTGCCATCTATTATCGTTGTTACGGCCATGTTTCATCCAAATGAAGCCATATTGCACTATTTGCATGTACTTAAAATTTGATGTTGAGTTTTTTTGCCATCTATTATCGTTGTTACGGCCATGTTTCATCCAAATGAAGCCATCTTGCACTATTTGAATGGCCTTGAAATTTGATGTTGAATTTTGTTGCCATCTATTATCGTTATTACGGCCATGTTTCATCCAAATGAAGCCATATTGCACTATTTGCATGTACTTAAAATTTGATGTTGAGTTTTTTTGCCATCTATTATCGTTGTTACGGCCATGTTTTATCCAAATGAAGCCATCTTGCACTATTTGAATGGCCTTGAAATTTGATGTTGAATTTTGTTGCCATCTATTATCGTTGTTACGGCCATGTTTCATCCAAATGAAGCCATCTTGCACTAATTCAATGGCCTTGAAATTTGATGATGAATTTTGTTGCCATCTATTATCGTTGTTACGGCCATGTTTCATCCAAATGAAGCCATATTGCACTATTTGAATGGCCTTGAAATTTGATGTTTAGTTTTTTTTTGCCATCTATTATCGTTGTTACGGCCATGTTTCATCCAAATGAAGCCATCTTGCACTATTTGAATGGCCTTGAAATTTGATGTTGAGTTTTGTTGCCATCTATTATCGTTGTTACGGCCGTGTTTCATCCAAATGAAGCCATCTTGCACTATTTGAATGGCCTTGAAATTTGATGTTGAATTTTGTTGCCATCTATTATCGTTGTTACGGCCATGTTTCATCCAAATGAAGCCATCTTGCACTATTTGAATGGCCTTGAAATTTGATGTTGAGTTTTTTTGCCATCTATTATCGTTGTTACGGCCATGTTTCATCCAAATGAAGCCATCTTGCACTAATTCAATGGCCTTGAAATTTGATGTTGAATTTTGTTGCCATCTATTATCGTTGTTAACGTACTTAACAACATGCCCGTCATGGGTTCAAGCCCTAAATAGACCGTGCTCCCATACGTAGGACTGACTCTCCTGCTATGGTAACAATAAGTCACTGAAAGCCAAGCTCACTTCACTAGTGGGTACTTGGCAGGCCCTTGACCGACAGTGGTTGTTGTGCCAAAGAAAAAAGAAAAAATTATCGTTGTTACGGCCATGTTACATCCAAATAAAGACATCTTGCACTAATTCATTGGCCTTGAAATTTGATGTTGAATTTTGTTTCTATCTATTATCGTTGTTACGGCCATGTTTCATCCAAATGAAGCCATCTTGCACTATTTGAATGGTCTTGAAATTTGATGTTGAGTTTTGTTGCCATCTATTATCGTTGTTACGGCCGTGTTTCATCCAAATGAAGCCATCTTAAACTAATTCAATGGCCTTGAAATTTGATGTTGAATTTTGTTGCCATCTATTATCGTTGTTACGGCCATGTTTCATCCAAATGAAGCCATCTTGCACTATTTGAATGGCCTTGAAATTTGATGTTGAGTTTTGTTGCCATCTATTATCGTTGTTACGGCCATGTTTCATCCAAATGAAGCCATATTGCACTATTTGAATGGCCTTGAAATTTGATGTTGAGTTTTTTGCCATCTATTATTGTTGTTACGGCCATGTTGTATCCAAATGAAGCCATATTGCACTATTTGAATGGCCTTGAAATTTGATGTTGAGTTTTTTTGCCATCTATTATCGTTGTTACGGCCATGTTTCATCCAAATGAAGCCATCTTGCACTATTTGCATGTACTTAAAATTTGATGTTGAGTTTTTTGCCATCTATTATCGTTGTTACGGCCATGTTTTATCCAAATGAAGTCATATTGCACTATTTGAATGGACTTGAAATTTGATGTTGAGTTTTTTTGCCATCTATTATCGTTGTTACGGCCATCCCGCTTGGCAAAATGTCGCGCGACATGCATGCTTGAAATCAATGCTTGTTAACATTTTATTTCAAGCATCGTGAGTGTCCCAGCGTGAGCGCTGAGCGCACCTCCCCTCATTCTCAATGCCGCGTTTTTGGTTAATCCTCGCTCCCACCCTTTCTTTCCTTCTCCTCAACGGACCCACCATTCCCGCGAGCGTAGACCGATCAAAAAATTCCAGGAAATTCGGACAGTAAGTGTGCAGTTTTTTATTCTCAGAGCTATTCGGGAATATTATAATACTTGATGGCGCGTATTGGCGATCAAATCGTTGGCTGCTTGCTCCACCGATGGCGCGTGCTGTTGGAAGAAAAACACTTGTTGTTTGATGCGTTTTCCTGAGGAATGAAAGATATATCTAGCATTAGAATGGTGAACATAACTAGGACTATTTAAAACTTACCGATCACGAATATATTGAAGTTAAATGGCGACTCTGTAAGCCCAATTCACCTTCTTTGAACGGTTATCAGGTGCTTTGGCAATGAAATAGCTAGGTGTGATGGAAAATAATAGAAGAATAAACAAACATTAAAAGCAATACGATTGTTAAAACACAAACATCATTTGAAATATTCTTCTTCTTATGCATGCACTTACCCGTAGATCATGTAACAGAACAAACTGCAGTTACGCCTGCGTTTACATCTTTCACGATTTACTTAACCACTTTTATATAAACATTTTATAATTTTCACTGCATCTTCCGGCACCGATCCTTCCCAAATGAAATTTGCATTCGTTCTGGCAATGAGTTTCGAACGATCAAAACACAACGCGAGAGTGAAGAACACAAAGTAAATGGCACTATGTACAAGTGTTGATCATATGGTCAAAATAAAGTATAATGGAATTTATTTTACTTCAAATGAATTGATTTTATTCTGATTTACATTTCAACTATTGTTATCAGCCTAGTTGTTAATGTTTAAAATTTTGATGAAGTGAAAACATCATTACCAGATAAATGAAACGACAAACGACGCATTTTGACCATATCGAATTATGATCGTCTTTACACATAGTGTCATCTCTGGCGCTTCAGGGTCTCACGCTCATAGCAAAAATTCTCGCAAATTCGCAACGGTGGGAGCGTTCAGCTGTGGAGGGCTGGAGGAGTGCTAGTGTGTGTCTCATGCACAAAGCGAAATTTTGGTCAACACCTCGATGGTGGGAGCGTTTTTCCATGGGATGGGGTAGTGGAGTGCGAGTGTGTCGCATGATTCCTTCAAAACTAGGGCCAGGGGTAGCGAGAGGCATTAAAATGAGTTACTCTTTGCCAAGCGGAATGTTTCATCCAAATGAATCCATATTGTACTATTTGAATGGCCTTGAAATTTGATGTTGAATTTTGTTGCCATCTATTATCGTTGTTACGGCCATGTTTCATCCAAATGAAGCCATCTTGCACTATTTGAATGGCCTTGAAATTTGATGTTGAGTTTTTTTGCCATCTATTATCGTTGTTACGGCCATGTTTCATCCAAATGAAGCCATCTTGCACTATTTGAATGGCCTTGAAATTTGATGTTGAATTTTGTTGCCATCTATTATCGTTGTTACGGCCATGTTTCATCCAAATGAAGCCATATTGCACTATTTGAATGGCCTTGAAATTTGATGTTGAATTTTGTTGCCATCTATTATCGTTGTTACGGCCATGTTTCATCCAAATGAAGCCATCTTGCACTATTTGAATGGCCTTGAAATTTGATGTTGAATTTTGTTGCCATCTATTATCGTTGTTACGGCCATGTTTCATCCAAATTAAGCCATATTGCACTATTTGAATGGACTTGAAATTTGATGTTGAGTTTTTTTGCCATCTATTATCGTTGTTACGGCCATGTTTCATCCAAATGAATCCATATTGTACTATTTGAATGGCCTTGAAATTTGATGTTGAATTTTGTTGCCATCTATTATCGTTGTTACGGCCATGTTTCATCCAAATGAAGCCATCTTGCACTATTTGAATGGCCTTGAAATTTGAAGTTGAGTTTTTTTGCCATCTATTATCGTTGTTACGGTCATGTTTCATCCAAATGAAGCCATCTTGCACTATTTGAATGGCCTTGAAATTTGATGTTGAATTTTGTTGCCATCTATTATCGTTGTTACGGCCATGTTTCATCCAAATGAAGCCATATTGCACTATTTGAATGGCCTTGAAATTTGATGTTGAATTTTGTTGCCATCTATTATCGTTGTTACGGCCATGTTTCATCCAAATGAAGCCATCTTGCACTATTTGAATGGCCTTGAAATTTGATGTTGAGTTTTTTTGCCATCTATTATCGTTGTTACGGCCATGTTTCATCCAAATGAAGCCATTTTGCACTATTTGAATGGCCTTGAAATTTGATGTTGAATTTTGTTGCCATCTATTATCGTTGTTACGGCCATGTTTCATCCAAATGAAGCCATCTTGCACTATTTGAATGGCCTTGAAATTTGATGTTGAATTTTGTTGCCATCTATTATCGTTGTTACGGCCATGTTTCATCCAAATGAAGCCATCTTGCACTATTTGAATGGCCTTGAAATTTGATGTTGAGTTTTTTTGCCATCTATTATCGTTGTTACGGCCATGTTTCATCCAAATGAAGCCATTTTGCACTATTTGAATGGCCTTGAAATTTGATGTTGAATTTTGTTGCCATCTATTATCGTTGTTAACGTACTTAACAACATGCCCGTCATGGGTTCAAGCCCTAAATAGACCGTGCTCCCATACGTAGGACTGACTATCCTGCTATGGTAACAATAAGTCACTGAAAGCCAAGCTCACTTCACTAGTGGGTACTTGGCAGGCCCTTGACCGACAGTGGTTGTTGTGCCAAAGAAAAAAGAAAAAATTATCGTTGTTACGGCCATGTTACATCCAAATAAAGACATCTTGCACTAATTCATTGGCCTTGAAATTTGATGTTGAATTTTGTTGCCATCTATTATCGTTGTTACGGCCATGTTTCATCCAAATGAAGCCATCTTGCACTATTTGCATGTACTTAAAATTTGATGTTGAGTTTTTTTGCCATCTATTATCGTTGTTACGGCCATGTTTCATCCAAATGAAGCCATCTTGCACTATTTGAATGGCCTTGAAATTTGATGTTGAGTTTTGTTGCCATCTATTATCGTTGTTACGGCCATGTTTCATCCAAATGAAGCCATCTTGCACTATTTGAATGGCCTTGAAATTTGATGTTGAGTTTTTTTGCCATCTATTATCGTTGTTACGGCCATGTTTTATCCAAATGAAGTCATATTGCACTATTTGAATGGCCTTGAAATTTGATGTTGAATTTTGTTGCCATCTATTATCGTTGTTACGGCCATGTTTCATCCAAATGAAGCCATATTGCACTATTTGAATGGCCTTGAAATTTGATGTTGAGTTTTTTTGCCATCTATTATCGTTGTTACGGCCATGTTTCATCCAAATGAAGCCATCTTGCACTATTTGCATGTACTTAAAATTTGATGTTGAGTTTTTTTGCCATCTATTATCGTTGTTACGGCCATGTTTCATCCAAATGAAGCCATCTTGCACTATTTGAATGGCCTTGAAATTTGATGTTGAATTTTGTTGCCATCTATTATCGTTGTTACGGCCATGTTTCATCCAAATGAAGCCATATTGCACTATTTGAATGGACTTGAAATTTGATGTTGAGTTTTTTTTGCCATCTATTATCGTTGTTACGGCCATGTTACATCCAAATAAAGGCATCTTGCACTAATTCATTGGCCTTGAAATTTGATGTTGAATTTTGTTGCCATCTATTATCGTTGTTACGGTCATGTTTCATCCAAATGAAGCCATCTTGCACTATTTGAATGGCCTTGAAATTTGATGTTGAATTTTGTTGCCATCTATTATCGTTGTTACGGCCATGTTTTATCCAAATGAAGCCATTTTGCACTATTTGAATGGCCTTGAAATTTGATGTTGAGTTTTTTTTGCCATCTATTATCGTTGTTACGGCCATGTCTTATCCAAATGAAGCCATCTTAAACTAATTCAATGGCCTTGAAATTTGATGTTGAATTTTGTTGCCATCTATTATCGTTGTTACGGCCATGTTTCATCCAAATGAAGCCATCTTGCACTATTTGAATGGCCTTGAAATTTGATGTTGAGTTTTGTTGCCATCTATTATCGTTGTTACGGCCATGTTTCATCCAAATGAAGCCATATTGCACTATTTGAATGGCCTTGAAATTTGATGTTGAATTTTGTTGCCATCTATTATCGTTGTTACGGCCATGTTATATCCAAATGAAGCCATATTGCACTATTTGAATGGCCTTGAAATTTGATGTTGAGTTTTTTTGCCATCTATTATCGTTGTTACGGCCATGTTTCATCCAAATGAAGCCATCTTGCACTATTTGCATGTACTTAAAATTTGATGTTGAGTTTTTTTGCCATCTATTATCGTTGTTACGGCCATGTTTCATCCAAATGAAGCCATCTTGCACTATTTGAATGGCCTTGAAATTTGATGTTGAGTTTTGTTGCCATCTATTATCGTTGTTACGGCCATGTTTCATCCAAATGAAGCCATCTTGCACTATTTGAATGGCCTTGAAATTTGATGTTGAGTTTTTTGCCATCTATTATCGTTGTTACGGCCATGTTTTATCCAAATGAAGTCATATTGCACTATTTGAATGGCCTTGAAATTTGATGTTGAATTTTGTTGCCATCTATTATCGTTGTTACGGCAATGTTTCATCCAAATGAAGCCATATTGCACTATTTGAATGGCCTTGAAATTTGATGTTGAGTTTTTTTGCCATCTATTATCGTTGTTACGGCCATGTTTCATCCAAATGAAGCCATCTTGCACTATTTGCATGTACTTAAAATTTGATGTTGAGTTTTTTTGCCATCTATTATCGTTGTTACGGCCATGTTTCATCCAAATGAAGCCATCTTGCACTATTTGAATGGCCTTGAAATTTGATGTTGAATTTTGTTGCCATCTATTATCGTTGTTACGGCCATGTTTCATCCAAATGAAGCCATATTGCACTATTTGAATGGACTTGAAATTTGATGTTGAGTTTTTTTGCCATCTATTATCGTTGTTACGGCCATGTTTCATCCAAATGAATCCATATTGAACTATTTGAATGGCCTTGAAATTTGATGTTGAATTTTGTTGCCATCTATTATCGTTGTTACGGCCATGTTTCATCCAAATGAAGCCATCTTGCACTATTTGAATGGCCTTGAAATTTGATGTTGAGTTTTTTTGCCATCTATTATCGTTGTTACGGCCATGTTTTATCCAAATGAAGCCATCTTGCACTATTTAAATGGCCTTGAAATTTGATGTTGAATTTTGTTGCCATCTATTATCGTTGTTACGGCCATGTTTCATCCAAATGAAGCCATATTGCACTATTTGAATGGCCTTGAAATTTGATGTTGAATTTTGTTGCCATCTATTATCGTTGTTACGGCCATGTTTCATCCAAATGAAGCCATCTTGCACTATTTGAATGGCCTTGAAATTTGATGTTGAATTTTGTTGCCATCTATTATCGTTGTTACGGCCATGTTTCATCCAAATGAAGCCATATTGCACTATTTGAATGGACTTGAAATTTGATGTTGAGTTTTTTGCCATCTATTATCGTTGTTACGGCCATGTTTCATCCAAATGATTCCATATTGTACTATTTGAATGGCCTTGAAATTTGATGTTGAATTTTGTTGCCATCTATTATCGTTGTTACGGCCATGTTTCATCCAAATGAAGCCATCTTGCACTATTTGAATGGCCTTGAAATTTGATGTTGAGTTTTTTTGCCATCTATTATCGTTGTTACGGCCATGTTTTATCCAAATGAAGCCATCTTGCACTATTTGAATGGCCTTGAAATTTGATGTTGAATTTTGTTGCCATCTATTATCGTTGTTACGGCCATGTTTCATCCAAATGAAGCCATATTGCACTATTTGAATGGCCTTGAAATTTGATGTTGAATTTTGTTGCCATCTATTATCGTTGTTACGGCCATGTTTCATCCAAATGAAGCCATCTTGCACTATTTGAATGGCCTTGAAATTTGATGTTGAGTTTTTTTGCCATCTATTATCGTTGTTACGGCCATGTTTCATCCAAATGAAGCCATTTTGCACTATTTGAATGGCCTTGAAATTTGATGTTGAATTTTGTTGCCATCTATTATCGTTGTTACGGCCATGTTTCATCCAAATGAAGCCATCTTGCACTATTTGAATGGCCTTGAAATTTGATGTTGAGTTTTTTTGCCATCTATTATCGTTGTTACGGTCATGTTTCATCCAAATGAAGCCATCTTGCACTATTTGAATGGCCTTGAAATTAGATGTTGAGTTTTTTTGCTATCTATTATCGTTGTTACGGCCATGTTTCATCCAAATGAAGCCATCTTGCACTATTTGCATGTACTTAAAATTTGATGTTGAGTTTTTTTGCCATCTATTATCGTTGTTACGGCCATGTTTCATCCAAATGAAGCCATCTTGCACTATTTGAATGGCCTTGAAATTTGATGTTGAGTTTTGTTGCCATCTATTATCGTTGTTACGGCCATGTTTCATCCAAATGAAGCCATCTTGCACTATTTGAATGGCCTTGAAATTTGATGTTGAGTTTTTTTGCCATCTATTTATCGTTGTTACTGCCATGTTTTATCCAAATGAAGTCATATTGCACTATTTGAATGGCCTTGAAATTTGATGTTGAATTTTGTTGCCATCTATTATCGTTGTTACGGCCATGTTTCATCCAAATGAAGCCATATTGCACTATTTGAATGGCCTTGAAATTTGATGTTGAGTTTTTTTGCCATCTATTATCGTTGTTACGGCCATGTTTCATCCAAATGAAGCCATTTTGCACTATTTGAATGGCCTTGAAATTTGATGTTGAATTTTGTTGCCATCTATTATCGTTGTTACGGCCATGTTTCATCCAAATGAAGCCATCTTGCACTATTTGAATGGCCTTGAAATTTGATGTTGAATTTTGTTGCCATCTATTATCGTTGTTACGGCCATGTTTCATCCAAATGAAGCCATCTTGCACTATTTGAATGGCCTTGAAATTTGATGTTGAGTTTTTTTGCCATCTATTATCGTTGTTACGGCCATGTTTCATCCAAATGAAGCCATTTTGCACTATTTGAATGGCCTTGAAATTTGATGTTGAATTTTGTTGCCATCTATTATCGTTGTTAACGTACTTAACAACATGCCCGTCATGGGTTCAAGCCCTAAATAGACCGTGCTCCCATACGTAGGACTGACTATCCTGCTATGGTAACAATAAGTCACTGAAAGCCAAGCTCACTTCACTAGTGGGTACTTGGCAGGCCCTTGACCGACAGTGGTTGTTGTGCCAAAGAAAAAAGAAAAAAATATCGTTGTTACGGCCATGTTACATCCAAATAAAGACATCTTGCACTAATTCATTGGCCTTGAAATTTGATGTTGAATTTTGTTGCCATCTATTATCGTTGTTACGGCCATGTTTCATCCAAATGAAGCCATCTTGCACTATTTGAATGGCCTTGAAATTTGATGTTGAATTTTGTTCCCATCTATTATCGTTGTTACGGCCATGTTTTATCCAAATGAAGCCATTTTGCACTATTTGAATGGCCTTGAAATTTGATGTTGAGTTTTTTTTTTGCCATCTATTATCGTTGTTACGGCCATGTTTCATCCAAATGAAGCCATCTTGCACTATTTGAATGGCCTTGAAATTTGATGTTGAGTTTTGTTGCCATCTATTATCGTTGTTACGGCCATGTTTCATCCAAATGAAGCCATCTTGCACTATTTGAATGGCCTTGAAATTTGATGTTGAGTTTTTTGCCATCTATTATCGTTGTTACGGCCATGTTTCATCCAAATGAAGCCATATTGCACTATTTGAATGGACTTGAAATTTGATGTTGAGTTTTTTTGCCATCTATTATCGTTGTTACGGCCATGTTTCATCCAAATGAAGCCATCTTGCACTATTTGCATGTACTTAAAATTTGATGTTGAGTTTTTTTGCCATCTATTATCGTTGTTACGGCCATGTTTCATCCAAATGAAGCCATCTTGCACTATTTGAATGGCCTCGAAATTTGATGTTGAGTTTTGTTGCCATCTATTATCGTTGTTACGGCCATGTTTCATCCAAATGAAGCCATCTTGCACTATTTGAATGGCCTTGAAATTTGATGTTGAGTTTTTTTGCCATCTATTTATCGTTGTTACTGCCATGTTTTATCCAAATGAAGTCATATTGCACTATTTGAATGGCCTTGAAATTTGATGTTGAATTTTGTTGCCATCTATTATCGTTGTTACGGCCATGTTTCATCCAAATGAAGCCATATTGCACTATTTGAATGGCCTTGAAATTTGATGTTGAGTTTTTTTGCCATCTATTATCGTTGTTACGGCCATGTTTCATCCAAATGAAGCCATCTTGCACTATTTGCATGTACTTAAAATTTGATGTTGAGTTTTTTGCCATCTATTATCGTTGTTACGGCCATGTTTCATCCAAATGAAGCCATCTTGCACTATTTGAATGGCCTTGAAATTTGATGTTGAATTTTGTTGCCATCTATTATCGTTGTTACGGCCATGTTTCATCCAAATGAAGCCATATTGCACTATTTGAATGGACTTGAAATTTGATGTTGAGTTTTTTTTGCCATCTATTATCGTTGTTACGGCCATGTTACATCCAAATAAAGGCATCTTGCACTAATTCATTGGCCTTGAAATTTGATGTTGAATTTTGTTGCCATCTATTATCGTTGTTACGGTCATGTTTCATCCAAATGAAGCCATCTTGCACTATTTGAATGGCCTTGAAATTTGATGTTGAATTTTGTTGCCATCTATTATCGTTGTTACGGCCATGTTTTATCCAAATGAAGCCATTTTGCACTATTTGAATGGCCTTGAAATTTGATGTTGAGTTTTTTTGCCATCTATTATCGTTGTTACGGCCATGTTTCATCCAAATGAAGCCATCTTGCACTATTTGAATGGCCTTGAAATTTGATGTTGAGTTTTTTTTGCCATCTATTATCGTTGTTACGGCCATGTTTCATCCAAATGAAGCCATCTTGCACTATTTGAATGGCCTTGAAATTTGATGTTGAGTTTTTTTGCCATCTATTATCGTTGTTAACTTACTTAACAACATGCCCGTCATGGGTTCAAGCCCTAAATAGACCGTGCTCCCACACGTAGGACTGACTATCCTGCTATGGTAAAAATAAGTCACTGAAAGCCAAGCTCACTTCACTAGTGGGTACTTGGCAGGCCCTTGATCGACAATGGTTGTTGTGCCAAAGAAAAAAAAAATTATCGTTGTTACGGCCATGTTACATCCAAATGAAGGCATCTTGCACTAATTCATTGGCCTTGAAATTTGATGTTGAATTTTGTTGCCATCTATTATCGTTGTTACGGCCATGTTTCATCCAAATAAAAGCATCTTGCTAAAATTCAATGGCCTTGAAATTTGATGTTGAATTTTGTTGCCATCTATTATCGTTGTTACGGCCATGTTTTATCCAAATGAAGCCATCTTGCACTATTTGAATGGCCTTGAAATTTGATGTTGAATTTTGTTGCCATCTATTATCGTTGTTACGGCCATGTTTCATCCAAATGTAGCCATCTTGCACTAGTTGAATGGCTTTGAAATTTGATGTTGAATTTTGTTGCCATCTATTATCGTTGTTACGGCCATGTTTCATCCAAATGAGCCATATTGTACTATTTGAATGGCCTTGAAATTTGATGTTGAGTTTTGTTGCCATCTATTATCGTTGTTACAACCATGTTTTATCCAAATGAAGCCATCTTGACTATTTGAATGGCCTTGAAATTTGATGTTGAGTATTGTTGCCATCTATTATCGTTGTTACGGCCATGTTTCATCCAAATGAAGCCATATTGTACTATTTGAATGGCCTTGAAATTTGATGTTTAATTTTGTTGCCATCTATTATCGTTGTTACGGCCATGTTTCATCCAAATGAAGCCATCTTGCACTATTTGAATGGCCTTGAAATTTGATGTTGAATTTTGTTGCCATCTATTATCGTTGTTACGGCCATGTTTTATCCAAATGAAGCCATTTTGCACTATTTCAATGGCCTTGAAATTTGATGTTGAGTTTTGTTGCCATCTATTATCGTTGTTACGGCCATGTTTCATCCAAATGAAGCCATCTTGCTCTAGTTGAATGGCCTTGAAATTTGATGTTGAATTTTGTTGCCATCTATTATCGTTGTTAACGTACTTAACAACATGCCCGTCATGGGTTCAAGCCCCAAATAGACCGTGCTCCCATACGTAGGACTGACTATCCTGCTATGGTAACAATAAGTCACTGAAAGCCAAGCTCACTTCACTAGTGGGTACTTGGCAGGCCCTTGACCGACAGTGGTTGTTGTGCCAAAGAAAAAAGAAAAAATTATCGTTGTTACGGCCATGTTACATCCAAATAAAGGCATCTTGCACTAATTCATTGGCCTTGAAATTTGATGTTGAATTTTGTTGCCATCTATGATCGTTGTTACGGCCATGTTTCATCCAAATAAAGGCATCTTGCTCTAATTCAATGGCCTTGAAATTTGATGGTGAATTTTGTTGCCATCTATTATCGTTGTTACGGCCATGTTTCATCCAAATGAAGCCATCTTGCACTATTTGAATGGCCTTGAAATTTGATGTTGAATTTTGTTGCCATCTATTATCGTTGTTACGGCCATGTTTCATCCAAATAAAGGCATCTTGCTCTAATTCAATAGCCTTGAAATTTGATGTTGAGTTTTTTTGCCATCTATTATCGTTGTTACGGCCATGTTTCATCCAAATGAAGCCATATTGCACTATTTGAATGGCCTTGAAATTTGATGTTGAATTTTTTTGCCATCTATTATCGTTGTTACGGCCGTGTTTCATCCAAATGAAGCCATCTTGCACTAATTCAATGGCCTTGAAATTTGATGTTGAGTTTTTTTGCCATCTATTATCGTTGTTACGGCCATGTTTCATCCAAATGAAGCCATCTTGCACTATTTGAATGACCTTGAAATTTGATGTTGAATTTTGTTGCCATCTATTATCGTTGTTACGGCCATGTTTCATCCAAATGAAGTCATATTGCACTATTTGAATGGCCTTGAAATTTGATGTTGAATTTTGTTGCCATCTATTATCGTTGTTACGGCCATGTTTCATCCAAATGAAGCCATCTTGCACTATTTGAATGGCCTTGAAATTTGATGTTGAGTTTTTTTGCCATCTATTATCGTTGTTACGGCCATGTTTCATCCAAATGAAGCCATCTTGCACTATTTGCATGTACTTAAAATTTGATGTTGAGTTTTTTTGCCATCTATTATCGTTGTTACGGCCATGTTTCATCCAAATGAAGCCATCTTGCACTATTTGAATGGCCTTGAAATTTGATGTTGAATTTTGTTGCCATCTATTATCGTTATTACGGCCATGTTTCATCCAAATGAAGCCATATTGCACTATTTGCATGTACTTTAAATTTGATGTTGAGTTTTTTTGCCATCTATTATCGTTGTTACGGCCATGTTTCATCCAAATGAAGCCATCTTGCACTATTTGAATGGCCTTGAAATTTGATGTTGAATTTTGTTGCCATCTATTATCGTTGTTACGGCCATGTTTCATCCAAATGAAGCCATCTTGCACTAATTCAATGGCCTTGAAATTTGATGTTGAATTTTGTTGCCATCTATTATCGTTGTTACGGCCATGTTTCATCCAAATGAAGCCATATTGCACTATTTGAATGGCCTTGAAATTTGATGTTTAGTTTTTTTTGCCATCTATTATCGTTGTTACGGCCATGTTTCATCCAAATGAAGCCATCTTGCACTATTTGAATGGCCTTGAAATTTGATGTTGAATTTTGTTGCCATCTATTATCGTTGTTACGGCCGTGTTTCATCCAAATGAAGCCATCTTGCACTATTTGAATGGCCTTGAAATTTGATGTTGAATTTTGTTGCCATCTATTATCGTTGTTACGGCCATGTTTCATCCAAATGAAGCCATCTTGCACTATTTGAATGGACTTGAAATTTGATGTTGAGTTTGGTCGCCTTCTATTATCGTTGTTACGACCATGTTACATCCAAATAAAGGCATCTTGCACTAATTCATTGGCCTTGAAATTTGATGTTGAATTTTGTTGCCATCTATTATCGTTGTTACGACCATGTTTCATCCAAATGAAGCCATCTTGCACTATTTGAATGGCCTTGAAATTTGATGTTGAGTTTTGTTGCCATCTATTATCGTTGTTACGGCCATGTTTCATCGAAATAAAGGCATCTTGCTCTAATTCAATGGCCTTGAAATTTGATGTTGCGTTTTTTTGCCATCTATTATCGTTGTTACGGCCATGTTTCTTCCAAATGAAGCCATCTTGCACTATTTGAATGGCCTTGAAATTTGATGTTGAGTTTTGTTGCCATCTATTATCGTTGTTACGGCCATGTTTCATCCAAATGAAGCCATCTTGCACTATTTGAATGGCCTTGAAATTTGATGTTGAATTTTGTTGCCTTCTATTATCGTTGTTACGACCATGTTACATCCAAATAAAGGCATCTTGCACTAATTCATTGGCCTTGAAATTTGATGTTGAATTTTGTTGCCATCTACTATCGTTGTTACGGCCATATTTCATCCAAATGAAGCCATCTTGCACTATTTGAATGGCCTTGAAATTTGATGTTGAGTTTTGTTGCCATCTATTATCGTTGTGACGGCCGTGTTTCATCCAAATGAAGCCATCTTGCACTATTTGAATGGCCTTGAAATTTGATGTTGAGTTTTTTTTGCCATCTATTATCGTTGTTACGGCCATGTTACATCCAAATGAAGCCATATTGCACTATTTGAATGGCCTTGAAATTTGATGTTGAATTTTGTTGCCATCTATTATCGTTGTTACGGCCATGTTTCATCCAAATGAAGCCATATTGCACTATTTGAATGGCCTTGAAATTTGATGTTGAGTTTTGTTGCCATCTATTATCGTTGTTACGGCCATGTTATATCCAAATGAAGTCATATTGCACTATTTGAATGGCCTTGAAATTTGATGTTGAATTTTGTTGCCATCTATTATCGTTGTTACGGCCATGTTTCATCCAAATGAAGCCATATTGCACTATTTGAATGGCCTTGAAATTTGATGTTGAGTTTTTTTGCCATCTATTATCGTTGTTACGGCCATGTTTCATCCAAATGAAGCCATCTTGCACTAATTCAATGGCCTTGAAATTTGATGTTGAATTTTGTTGCCATCTATTATCGTTGTTACGGCCATGTTATATCCAAATGAAGCCATTTTGCACTATTTGAATGGCCTTGAAATTTGATGTTTAGTTTTTTTTGCCATCTATTATCGTTGTTACGGCCATGTTTCATCCAAATGAAGCCATCTTGCACTATTTGAATGGCCTTGAAATTTGATGTTGAATTTTGTTGCCATCTATTATCGTTGTTACGGCCGTGTTTCATCCAAATGAAGCCATCTTGCACTATTTGAATGGCCTTGAAATTTGATGTTAAGTTTTTTTTGCCATCTATTATCGTTGTTACGGCCATGTTTCATCCAAATGAAGCCATCAATGTCATCAATGGCCTAATTCAATGGCCTTGAAATTTGATGTTGAATTTTGTTGCCATCTATTATCGTTGTTACGGCCATGTTTCATCCAAATGAAGCCATATTGCACTATTTGAATGGCCTTGAAATTTGATGTTTAGTTTTTTTTGCCATCTATTATCGTTGTTACGGCCATGTTTCATCCAAATGAAGCCATCTTGCACTATTTGAATGGCCTTGAAATTTGATGTTGAGTTTTGTTGCCATCTATTATCGTTGTTACGGCCGTGTTTCATCTAAATGAAGCCATCTTGCACTATTTGAATGGCCTTGAAATTTGATGTTGAATTTTGTTGCCATCTATTATCGTTGTTACGGCCATGTTTCATCCAAATGAAGCCATCTTGCACTATTTGAATGGACTTAAAATTTGATGTTGAGTTTGGTTGCCTTCTATTATCGTTGTTACGACCATGTTACATCCCAATAAAGGCATCTTGCACCAATTCATTGGACTTGAAATTTGATGTTGAATTTTGTTGCCATCTATTATCGTTGTTACGGCCATGTTTCATCCAAATGAAGCCATCTTGCACTATTTGAATGGCCTTGAAATTTGATGTTGAATTTTGTTGCCATCTATTATCGTTGTTACGGCCATGTTTCATCGAAATAAAGATATCTTGCTGTAATTCAATGGCCTTGAAATTTGATGTTGAGTTTTTTTGCCATCTATTATCGTTGTTACGGCCATGTTTCTTCCAAATGAAGCCATCTTGCACTATTTGAATGGCCTTGAAATTTGATGTTGAGTTTTGTTGCCATCTATAATCGTTGTTACGGCCATGTTTCATCCAAATGAAGTCATCTTGCGCTATTTCAATGGCCTTGAAATTTGATGTTGAGTTTTTTGCCATCTATTATCGTTGTTACGGCCATGTTTCATCCAAATGAAGCCATCTTGCACTATTTGAATGGCCTTGAAATTTGATGTTGAGTTTTGTTGCCATCTATTATCGTTGTTACGGCCGTGTTTCATCCAAATGAAGCCATCTTGCACTATTTGAATGGCCTTGAAATTTGATGTTGAATTTTGTTGCCATCTATTATCGTTGTTACGGCCATGTTTCATCCAAATGAAGCCATCTTGCACTATTTGAATGGACTTAAAATTTGATGTTGAGTTTTGTTGCCTTCTATTATCGTTGTTACGACCATGTTACATCCAAATAAAGGCATCTTGCACTAATTCATTGGCCTTGAAATTTGATGTTGAATTTTGTTGCCATCTATTATCGTTGTTACGGCCATGTTTCATCCAAATGAAGCCATCTTGCACTATTTGAATGGCCTTGAAATTTGATGTTGAATTTTGTTGCCATCTATTATCGTTGTGACGGCCATGTTTCATCCAAATGAAGCCATCTTGCACTATTTGAATGGCCTTGAAATTTGATGTTGAGTTTTGTTGCCATCTATTATCGTTGTTACGGCCATGTTTCATCCAAATGAAGCCATCTTGCACTATTTGAATGGCCTTGAAATTTGATGTTGAGTTTTTTTGCCATCTATTATCGTTGTTACGGCCATGTTACATCCAAATGAAGTCATATTGCACTATTTGAATGGCCTTGAAATTTGATGTTGAATTTTGTTGCCATCTATTATCGTTGTTACGGCCATGTTTCATCCAAATGAAGCCATATTGCACTATTTGAATGGCCTTGAAATTTGATGTTGAGTTTTGTTGCCATCTATTATCGTTGTTACGGCCATGTTATATCCAAATGAAGTTTTATTGCACTAATTGAATGGCCTTGAAATTTGATGTTGAATTTTGTTGCCATCTATTATCGTTGTTACGGCCATGTTTCATCCAAATGAAGCCATATTGCACTATTTGAATGGCCTTTAAATTTGATGTTGAGTTTTTTTGCCATCTATTATCGTTGTTACGGCCATGTTTCATCCAAATGAAGCCATCTTGCACTAATTCAATGGCCTTGAAATTTGATGTTGAGTTTTTTTGCCATCTATTATCGTTGTTACGGCCATGTTATATCCAAATGAAGTCATATTGCACTATTTGAATGGCCTTGAAATTTGATTTTTAGTTTTTTTTTGCCATCTATTATCGTTGTTACGGCCATGTTTCATCCAAATGAAGCCATCTTGCGCTATTTGAATGGCCTTGAAATTTGATGTTGAATTTTGTTGCCATCTATTATCGTTGTTACGGCCGTGTTTCATCCAAATGAAGCCATCTTGCACTAATTCAATGGCCTTGAAATTTGATGTTGAGTTTTTTTTGCCATCTATTATCGTTGTTACGGCCATGTTTCATCCAAATGAAGCCATCTTGCACTATTTGAATGGCCTTGAAATTTGATGTTGAGTTTTTTTGCCATCTATTATCGTTGTTACGGCCATGTTTCATACAAATGAAGTCATATTGCACTATTTGAATGGCCTTGAAATTTGATGTTGAATTTTGTTGCCATCTATTATCGTTGTTACGGCCATGTTTCATCCAAATGAAGCCATATTGCACTATTTGAATGGCCTTGTAATTTGATGTTGAGTTTTTTTGCCATCTATTATCGTTGTTACGGCCATGTTTCATCCAAATGAAGCCATCTTGCACTATTTGAATGGCCTTGAAATTTGATGTTGAATTTTGTTGCCATCTATTATCGTTGTTACGGCCATGTTTCATCCAAATGAAGCCATCTTGCACTATTTGAATGGCCTTGAAATTTGATGTTGAATTTTGTTGCCATCTATTATCGTTGTTACGGCCATGTTTCATCCACATGAAGCCATCTTGCACTATTTCAATGTCCTTGAAATTTGATGTTGAATTTTGTTGCCATCTATTATCATTGTTACAGCCATGTTTCATCCAAATGAAGCCATCTTGCACTATTTGAATGGCCTTGAAATTTGATGTTGAATTTTGTTGCCATCTATTATCGTTGTTGTGGCCATGTTTCATCCAAATGAAGCCATCTTGCACTATTTGAATGTCCTTGAAATTTGATGTTGAATTTTGTTGCCATCTATTATCGTTGTTACGGCCATGTTTCATCCAAATGAAGCCATCTTGTACTATTTGAATGGCCTTGAAATTTGATGTTGAATTTTGTTGCCATCTACTATCGTTGTTACGGCCATGTTTCATCCAAATAAAGCCATCTTGCACTATTTGAATGTCCTTGAAATTTAATGTTGAGTTTTTTTGCCATCTATTATCGTTGTTACGGCCATGTTTCATCCAAATAAAGCCATCTTGCACTATTTGAGTGACCTTGAAATTTGATGTTAAATTTTGTTGCCATCTATTATCGTTGTTGTGTCTATGTTTCATCCAAATGAAGCCATCTTGCACTATTTGAATGGCCTTGAAATTTGATGTTGAGTTTTTTTGCCATCTATTATCATTGTTGTGGCCATGTTTCATCCAAATGAAGCCATCTTGCACTATTTGAATGGCCTTGAAATTTGATGTTGAATTTTGTTGCCATCTATTATCGTTGTTGTGGCCATGTTTCATCCAAATGAAGCCATCTTGCACTATTTGAATGGCCTTGAAATTTGATGTTGAATTTTGTTGCCATCTATTATCGTTGTTACGGCCATGTTTCATCCAAATGAAGCCATCTTGCACTATTTGAATGGCCTTGAAATTTGATGTTGAGTTTTTTTGCCATCTATTATCGTTGTTGTGTCCATGTTTCATCCAAATGAAGCCATCTTGCACTATTTGAATGGCCTTGAAATTTGATGTTGAGTTTTTTTGCCATCTATTATCGTTGTTACGGCCATGTTTCATCCAAATGAAGCCATCTTGCACTATTTGAATGGCCTTGAAATTTGATGTTGAGTTTTTTTGCCATCCAGTATCGTTGTTACGGCCATGTTTCATCCAAATAAAGCCATCTTGCACTATTTCAATGTCGTTGAAATTTGATGTTGAATTTTGTTGCCATCTATTATCGTTGTTACGGCCATGTTTCATCCAAATAAAGCCATCTTGCACTATTTGAATGACCTTGAAATTTGATGTTAAATTTTGTTGCCATCTATTATCGTTGTTGTGGCCATGTTTCATCCAAATGAAGCCATCTTGCACTATTTGAATGGCCTTGAAATTTGATGTTGAGTTTTTTTGCCATCTATTATCGTTGTTGTGGCCATGTTTCATCCAAATGAAGCCATCTTGCACTATTTGAATGACCTTGAAATTTGATGTTAAATTTTGTTGCCATCTATTATCGTTGTTGTGTCCATGTTTCATCCAAATGAAGCCATCTTGCACTATTTGAGTGACCTTGAAATTTGATGTTAAATTTTGTTGCCATCTATTATCGTTGTTACGGCCATGTTTCATCCAAATGAAGCCATCTTGCACTATTTGAATGGCCTTGAAATTTGATGTTGAGTTTTTTTGCCATCTATTATCGTTGTTGTGGCCATGTTTCATCCAAATGAAGCCATCTTGCACTATTTGAATGGCCTTGAAATTTGATGTTGAATTTTGTTGCCATCTATTATCGTTGTTGTGGCCATGTTTCATCCAAATGAAGCCATCTTGCACTATTTGAATGGCCTTGAAATTTGATGTTGAATTTTGTTGCCATCTATTATCGTTGTTACGGCCATGTTTCATCCAAATGAAGCCATCTTGCACTATTTGAATGGCCTTGAAATTTGATGTTGAGTTTTTTTGCCATCTATTATCGTTGTTGTGTCCATGTTTCATCCAAATGAAGCCATCTTGCACTATTTGAATGGCCTTTAAATTTGATGTTGAGTTTTTTTGCCATCTATTATCGTTGTTACGGCCATGTTTCATCCAAATGAAGCCATCTTGCACTATTTGAATGGCCTTGAAATTTGATGTTGAGTTTTTTTGCCATCCAGTATCGTTGTTACGGCCATGTTTCATCCAAATAAAGCCATCTTGCACTATTTCAATGTCCTTGAAATTTGATGTTGAATTTTGTTGCCATCTATTATCGTTGTTACGGCCATGTTTCATCCAAATAAAGCCATCTTGCACTATTTGAATGTCCTTGAAATTTGATGTTGAATTTTGTTGCCATCTATTATCGTTGTTACGGCCATGTTTCATCCAAATGAAGCCATCTTGTACTATTTGAATGGCCTTGAAATTTGATGTTGAATTTTGTTGCCATCTATTATCGTTGTTACGGCCATGTTTCATCCAAATAAAGCCATCTTGCACTATTTGAATGTCCTTGAAATTTAATGTTGAGTTTTTTTGCCATCTATTATCGTTGTTACGGCCATGTTTCATCCAAATAAAGCCATCTTGCACTATTTGAGTGACCTTGAAATTTGATGTTAAATTTTGTTGCCATCTATTATCGTTGTTGTGTCTATGTTTCATCCAAATGAAGCCATCTTGCACTATTTGAATGGCCTTGAAATTTGATGTTGAGTTTTTTTGCCATCTATTATCGTTGTTGTGGCCATGTTTCATCCAAATGAAGCCATCTTGCACTATTTGAATGGCCTTGAAATTTGATGTTGAATTTTGTTGCCATCTATTATCGTTGTTGTGGCCATGTTTCATCCAAATGAAGCCATCTTGCACTATTTGAATGGCCTTGAAATTTGATGTTGAATTTTGTTGCCATCTATTATCGTTGTTACGGCCATGTTTCATCCAAATGAAGCCATCTTGCACTATTTGAATGGCCTTGAAATTTGATGTTGAGTTTTTTTGCCATCTATTATCGTTGTTGTGTCCATGTTTCATCCAAATGAAGCCATCTTGCACTATTTGAATGGCCTTTAAATTTGATGTTGAGTTTTTTTGCCATCTATTATCGTTGTTACGGCCATGTTTCATCCAAATGAAGCCATCTTGCACTATTTGAATGGCCTTGAAATTTGATGTTGAGTTTTTTTGCCATCTATTATCGTTGTTACGGCCATGTTTCATTCAAATAAAGCCATCTTGCACTATTTCAATGTCCTTGAAATTTGATGTTGAATTTTGTTGCCATCTATTATCGTTGTTACGGCCATGTTTCATCCAAATAAAGCCATCTTGCACTATTTGAATGACCTTGAAATTTGATGTTAAATTTTGTTGCCATCTATTATCGTTGTTGTGGCCATGTTTCATCCAAATGAAGCCATCTTGCACTATTTGAATGGCCTTGAAATTTGATGTTGAGTTTTTTTGCCATCTATTATCGTTGTTGTGGCCATGTTTCATCCAAATGAAGCCATCTTGCACTATTTGAATGACCTTGAAATTTGATGTTAAATTTTGTTGCCATCTATTATCGTTGTTGTGTCCATGTTTCATCCAAATGAAGCCATCTTGCACTATTTGAATGGCCTTGAAATTTGATGTTGAGTTTTTTTGCCATCTATTATCGTTGTTGTGGCCATGTTTCATCCAAATGAAGCCATCTTGCACTATTTGAATGGCCTTGAAATTTGATGTTGAATTTAGTTACCATCTATTATCGTTGTTGTGGCCATGTTGCAACCAAATGAAGCCATCTTGCACTATTTCAATGGCCTTGAAATTTGATGTTGAATTTTGTTGCCATCTATTATCGTTGTTACGGCCATGTTTCATTAAAATGAAGCCATCTTGTACTATTTGAATGGCCTTGAAATTTGATGTTGAATTTTGTTGCCATTTATTATCATTGTTACAGCCATGTTTCATCCAAATGAAGCCATCTTGTACTATTTGAATGGCCTTGAAATTTGATGTTGAATTTTGTTGCCATCTATTATCGTTGTTACGGCCATGTTTCATCCAAATGAAGCCATCTTGCACTAATTCATTGGCCTTGAAATTTGATGTTGAATTTTGTTGCCATCTATTATCGTTGTTACGGCCATGTTTCATCCAAATGAAGCCATCTTGCACTATTTGAATGGCCTTGAAATTTGATGTTGAGTTTTTTTGCCATCTATTATCGTTGTTGTGTCCATGTTTCATCCAAATGAAGCCATCTGGCACTATTTGAATGGCCTTTAAATTTGATGTTGAGTTTTTTTGCCATCTATTATCGTTGTTACGGCCATGTTTCATCCAAATGAAGCCATCTTGCACTATTTGAATGGCCTTGAAATTTGATGTTGAGTTTTTTTGCCATCTATTATCGTTGTTACGGCCATGTTTCATACAAATGAAGTCATATTGCACTATTTGAATGGCCTTGAAATTTGATGTTGAATTTTGTTGCCATCTATTATCGTTGTTACGGCCATGTTTCATCCAAATGAAGCCATCTTGCACTATTTGAATGGCCTTGAAATTTGATGTTGAATTTTGTTGCCATCTATTATCGTTGTTACGGCCGTGTTTCATCCAAATGAAGCCATCTTGCACTAATTCAATGGCCTTGAAATTTGATGTTGCGTTTTTTTGCCATCTATTATCGTTGTTACGGCCATGTTTCATCCAAATGAAGCCATCTTGCACTATTTGAATGGACTTAAAATTTGATGTTGAGTTTTGTTGCCTTCTATTATCGTTGTTACGACCATGTTACATCCAAATAAAGGCATCTTGCACTAATTCATTGCCCTTGAAATTTGATGTTGAATTTTGTTGCCATCTATTATCGTTGTTACGGCCATGTTTCATCCAAATGAAGCCATCTTGCACTATTTGAATGGCCTTGAAATTTGATGTTGAGTTTTGTTGCCATCTATTATCGTTGTGACGGCCGTGTTTCATCCAAATGAAGCCATCTTGCACTATTTGAATGGCCTTGAAATTTGATGTTGAGTTTTGTTGCCATCTATTATCGTTGTTACGGCCATGTTTCATCCAAATGAAGCCATCTTGCGCTATTTGAATGGCCTTGAAATTTGATGTTGAGTTTTTTTGCCATCTATTATCGTTGTTGTGGCCATGTTTCATCCAAATGAAGCCATCTTGCACTATTTGAATGGCCTTTAAATTTGATGTTGAGTTTTTTTGCCATCTATTATCGTTGTTGTGGCCATGTTGCAACCAAATGAAGCCATCTTGCACTATTTGAATGGCCTTTAAATTTGATGTTGAATTTTGTTGCCATCTATTATCGTTGTTACGGCCATGTTTCATTAAAATGAAGCCATCTTGTACTATTTGAATGGCCTTGAAATTTGATGTTGAATTTTGTTGCCATTTATTATCATTGTTACGGCCATGTTTCATCCAAATGAAGCCATCTTGTACTATTTGAATGGCCTTGAAATTTGATGTTGAATTTTGTTGCCATCTATTATCGTTGTTACGGCCATGTTTCATCCAAATGAAGCCATCTTGCACTATTTGAATGTCCTTGAAATTTGATGTTGAGTTTTGTTGCCATCTATTATCGTTGTTACGGCCATGTTTCATCCAAATAAAGCCATCTTGCACTATTTGAATGACCTTGAAATTTGATGTTGAATTTTGTTGCCATCTATTATCGTTGTTACGGCCATGTTTCATCCAAATGAAGCCATCTTGCACTATTTGAATGGCCTTGAAATTTGATGTTGAGTTTTTTTGCCATCTATTATCGTTGTTGTGGCCATGTTTCATCCAAATGAAGCCATCTTGCACTATTTGAATGGCCTTGAAATTTGATGTTGAGTTTTTTTGCCATCTATTATCGTTGTTGTGGCCATGTTTCATCCAAATGAAGCCATCTTGCACTATTTGAATGGCCTTGAAATTTGATGTTGAGTTTTTTTGCCATCTATTATCGTTGTTACGGCCATGTTTCATCCAAATGAAGCCATCTTGCACTATTTGAATGGCCTTGAAATTTGATGTTGAGTTTTTTTGCCATCTATTATCGTTGTTACGGCCATGTTTCATCCAAATGAAGCCATCTTGCACTATTTGAATGACCTTGCAATTTGATGTTGAATTTTGTTGCCATCTATTATCGTTGTTACGGCCATGTTTCATCCAAATGAAGCCATCTTGCACTATTTGAATGGCCTTGAAATTTGATGTTGAGTTTTTTTGCCATCTATTATCGTTGTTGTGGCCATGTTTCATCCAAATGAAGCCATCTTGCACTATTTGAATGGCCTTGAAATTTGATGTTGAGTTTTTTTGCCATCTATTATCGTTGTTACGGCCATGTTTCATCCAAATGAAGCCATCTTGCACTATTTGAATGGCCTTGAAATTTGATGTTGAATTTTGTTGCCATCTATTATCGTTGTTACGGCCATGTTTCATCCAAATGAAGCCATCTTGCACTATTTGAATGTCGTTGAAATTTGATGTTGAATTTTGTTGCCATCTATTATCGTTGTTACGGCCATGTTTCATCCAAATGAAGCCATCTTGCACTATTTGAATGTCCTTGAAATTTGATGTTGAATTTTGTTGCCATCTATTATCGTTGTTACGGCCATGTTTCATTAAAATGAAGCCATCTTGTACTATTTGAATGGCCTTGAAATTTGATGTTGAATTTTGTTGCCATTTATTATCATTGTTACGGCCATGTTTCATCCAAATGAAGCCATCTTGTACTATTTGAATGGCCTTGAAATTTGATGTTGAATTTTGTTGCCATCTATTATCGTTGTTACGGTCATGTTTCATCCAAATGAAGCCATCTTGCACTATTTGAATGGCCTTGAAATTTGATGTTGAGTTTTTTTGCCGTCCATTATCGTTGTTGGGGCCATGTTTCATCCAAATAAAGCCATCTTGCACTATTTGAATGGCCTTTTAATTTGATGTTGAATTTTTTTACCATCCATTATCGTTGTTACGGCCATGTTTCATCCAAATGAAGCCATCTTGCACTATTTGAATGGCCTTGAAATTTGATGTTGAATTTTGTTGCCATCTATTATCGTTGTTGTGTCCATGTTTCATCCAAATGAAGCCATCTTGCACTATTTGAATGGCCTTTAAATTTGATGTTGAGTTTTTTTGCCATCTATTATCGTTGTTACGGCCATGTTTCATCCAAATGAAGCCATCTTGCACTATTTGAATGGCCTTGAAATTTGATGTTGAGTTTTTTTGCCATCTATTATCGTTGTTGTGGCCATGTTTCATCCAAATGAAGCCATCTTGCACTAGTTCAATGGCCTTGAAATTTGATGTTGAATTTTGTTGCCATCTATTATCGTTGTTACGGCCATGTTTCATCCAAATAAGCCATCTTGCACTATTTGAATGGCCTTGAAATTTGATGTTGAGTTTTTTTTGCCATCTATTATCGTTGTTGTGGCCATGTTTCATCCAAATGAAGCCATCTTGCACTATTTGAATGGCCTTGAAATTTGATGTTGAGTTTTGTTGCCATCTATTATCGTTGTTACGGCCATGTATCATCCAAATGAAGCCATCTTGCACTATTTCAATGACCTTTAAATTTGATGTTGAGTTTTTTTGTCATCTATTATCGTTGTTGTGGCCATGTTTCATCCAAATGAAGCCATCTTGCACTATTTGAATGGCCTTGAAATTTGATGTTGAGTTTTTTTGCCATCTATTATCGTTGTTACGGCCATGTTTCATCCAAATAAGCCATCTTGCACTATTTGAATGGCCTTGAAATTTGATGTTGAGTTTTTTTGCCATCTATTATCGTTGTTACGGCCATGTTTCATCCAAATGAAGCCATCTTGCACTATTTGAATGGCCGTGAAATTTGATGTTGAGTTTTGTTGCCATCTATTATCGTTGTTGTGGCCATGTTTCATCCAAATGAAGCCATCTTGCACTATTTGAATGGCCTTGAAATTTGATGTTGAGTTTTGTTGCCATCTATTATCGTTGTTACGGCCATGTTTCATAAAAATAAAGCCATCTTGCACTATTTGAATGGCCTTGAAATTTGATGTTGAGTTTTGTTGCCATCTATTATCGTTGTTGTGGCCATGTTTCATCCAAATGAAGCCATCTTGCACTATTTGAATGGCCTTGAAATTTGATGTTGAGTTTTTTTGCCATCTATTATCGTTGTTGTGTCCATGTTTCATCCAAATGAAGCCATCTTGCACTATTTGAATGGCCTTGAAATTTGATGTTGAGTTTTTTTGCCATCTATTATCGTTGTTGTGGCCATGTTTCATCCAAATGAAGCCATCTTGCACTATTTGAATGGCCTTGAAATTTGATGTTGAATTTTGTTGCCATCTATTATCGTTGTTACGGCCATGTATCATCCAAATGAAGCCATCTTGCACTATTACAAAGACCTTTAAATTTGATGTTGAATTTTGTTGCCATCTATTATTGTTGTTACGGCCATGTTTCATCCAAATGAAGCCATCTTGCACTATTTGAATGGCCTTGAAATTTGATGTTGAGTTTTTTTGCCATCTATTATCGTTGTTACGGCCATGTTTCATCCAAATAAGCCATCTTGCACTATTTGAATGGCCTTGAAATTTGATGTTGAGTTTTTTTGCCATCTATTATCGTTGTTACGGCCATGTTTCATCCAAATGAAGCCATCTTGCACTATTTGAATGGCCTTGAAATTTGATGTTGAGTTTTGTTGCCATCTATTATCGTTGTTGTGGCCATGTTTCATCCAAATGAAGCCATCTTGCACTATTTGAATGGCCTTGAAATTTGATGTTGAGTTTTGTTGCCATCTATTATCGTTGTTACGGCCATGTTTCATAAAAATAAAGCCATCTTGCACTATTTGAATGGCCTTGAAATTTGATGTTGAGTTTTGTTGCCATCTATTATCGTTGTTGTGGCCATGTTTCATCCAAATGAAGCCATCTTGCACTATTTGAATGGCCTTGAAATTTGATGTTGAGTTTTTTTGCCATCTATTATCGTTGTTGTGTCCATGTTTCATCCAAATGAAGCCATCTTGCACTATTTGAATGGCCTTGAAATTTGATGTTGAGTTTTTTTTGCCATCTATTATCGTTGTTGTGGCCATGTTTCATCCAAATGAAGCCATCTTGCACTATTTGAATGGCCTTGAAATTTGATGTTGAGTTTTGTTGCCATCTATTATCGTTGTTACGGCCATGTTTCATAAAAATAAGCCATCTTGCACTATTTGAATGACCTTGAAATTTGATGTTGAATTTTGTTGTCATCTATTATTGTTGTTGTGGCCATGTTTCATCCAAATGAAGCCATCTTGCACTATTTGAATGTCCTTGAAATTTGATGTTGAGTTTTGTTGCCTTCTATTATCGTTGTTACGACCATGTTACATCCAAATAAAGGCATCTTGCACTAATTCATTGGCCTTGAAATTTGATGTTGAATTTTGTTGCCATCTATTATCGTTGTTACGGCCATGTTTCATCCAAATGAAGCCATCTTGCACTATTTGAATGGCCTTGAAATTTGATGTTGAGTTTTTTTGCCATCTATTATCGTTGTTGTGTCCATGTTTCATCCAAATGAAGCCATCTTGCACTATTTGAATGGCCTTTACATTTGATGTTGAGTTTTTTTGCCATCTATTATCGTTGTTACGGCCATGTTTCATCCAAATGAAGCCATCTTGCACTATTTGAATGGCCTTGAAATTTGATGTTGAGTTTTTTTGCCATCTATTATCGTTGTTACGGCCATGTTTCATACAAATGAAGTCATATTGCACTATTTGAATGGCCTTGAAATTTGATGTTGAATTTTGTTGCCATCTATTATCGTTGTTACGGCCATGTTTCATCCAAATGAAGCCATCTTGCACTATTTGAATGGCCTTGAAATTTGATGTTGAATTTTGTTGCCATCTATTATCGTTGTTACGGCCGTGTTTCATCCAAATGAAGCCATCTTGCACTAATTCAATGGCCTTGAAATTTGATGTTAAGTTTTTTTGCCATCTATTATCGTTGTTACGGCCATGTTTCATCCAAATGAAGCCATCTTGCACTATTTGAATGGACTTAAAATTTGATGTTGAGTTTTGTTGCCTTCTATTATCGTTGTTACGACCATGTTACATCCAAATAAAGGCATCTTGCACTAATTCATTGCCCTTGAAATTTGATGTTGAATTTTGTTGCCATCTATTATCGTTGTTACGGCCATGTTTCATCCAAATGAAGCCATCTTGCACTATTTGAATGGCCTTGAAATTTGATGTTGAGTTTTGTTGCCATCTATTATCGTTGTGACGGCCGTGTTTCATCCAAATGAAGCCATCTTGCACTATTTGAATGGCCTTGAAATTTGATGTTGAGTTTTGTTGCCATCTATTATCGTTGTTACGGCCATGTTTCATCCAAATGAAGCCATCTTGCACTATTTGAATGTCGTTGAAATTTGATGTTGAGTTTTTTTGCCATCTATTATCGTTGTTGTGGCCATGTTTCATCCAAATGAAGCCATCTTGCACTATTTGAATGGCCTTTAAATTTGATGTTGAGTTTTTTTGCCATCTATTATCGTTGTTGTGGCCATGTTGCAACCAAATGAAGCCATCTTGCACTATTTGAATGGCCTTTAAATTTGATGTTGAATTTTGTTGCCATCTATTATCGTTGTTACGGCCATGTTTCATTAAAATGAAGCCATCTTGTACTATTTGAATGGCCTTGAAATTTGATGTTGAATTTTGTTGCCATTTATTATCATTGTTACGGCCATGTTTCATCCAAATGAAGCCATCTTGTACTATTTGAATGGCCTTGAAATTTGATGTTGAATTTTGTTGCCATCTATTATCGTTGTTACGGCCATGTTTCATCCAAATGAAGCCATCTTGCACTATTTGAATGTCCTTGAAATTTGATGTTGAGTTTTGTTGCCATCTATTATCGTTGTTACGGCCATGTTTCATCCAAATAAAGCCATCTTGCACTATTTGAATGACCTTGAAATTTGATGTTGAATTTTGTTGCCATCTATTATCGTTGTTACGGCCATGTTTCATCCAAATGAAGCCATCTTGCACTATTTGAATGGCCTTGAAATTTGATGTTGAGTTTTTTTGCCATCTATTATCGTTGTTGTGGCCATGTTTCATCCAAATGAAGCCATCTTGCACTATTTGAATGGCCTTGAAATTTGATGTTGAGTTTTTTTGCCATCTATTATCGTTGTTGTGGCCATGTTTCATCCAAATGAAGCCATCTTGCACTATTTGAATGGCCTTTAAATTTGATGTTGAATTTTGTTGCCATCTATTATCGTTGTTGTGGCCATGTTTCATCCAAATGAAGCCATCTTGCACTATTTGAATGGCCTTGAAATTTGATGTTGAGTTTTTTTGCCATCTATTATCGTTGTTACGGCCATGTTTCATCCAAATGAAGCCATCTTGCACTATTTGAATGACCTTGAAATTTGATGTTGAATTTTGTTGCCATCTATTATCGTTGTTACGGCCATGTTTCATCCAAATGAAGCCATCTTGCACTATTTGAATGGCCTTGAAATTTGATGTTGAGTTTTTTTGCCATCTATTATCGTTGTTGTGGCCATGTTTCATCCAAATGAAGCCATCTGCACTATTTGAATGGCCTTGAAATTTGATGTTGAGTTTTTTTGCCATCTATTATCGTTGTTACGGCCATGTTTCATCCAAATGAAGCCATCTTGCACTATTTGAATGGCCTTGAAATTTGATGTTGAATTTTGTTGCCATCTATTATCGTTGTTACGGCCATGTTTCATCCAAATGAAGCCATCTTGCACTATTTGAATGTCGTTGAAATTTGATGTTGAATTTTGTTGCCATCTATTATCGTTGTTACGGCCATGTTTCATCCAAATGAAGCCATCTTGCACTATTTGCATGTCCTTGAAATTTGATGTTGAATTTTGTTGCCATCTATTATCGTTGTTACGGCCATGGTTCATTAAAATGAAGCCATCTTGTACTATTTGAATGGCCTTGAAATTTGATGTTGAATTTTGTTGCCATTTATTATCATTGTTACGGCCATGTTTCATCCAAATGAAGCCATCTTGTACTATTTGAATGGCCTTGAAATTTGATGTTGAATTTTGTTGCCATCTATTATCGTTGTTACGGTCATGTTTCATCCAAATGAAGCCATCTTGCACTATTTGAATGGCCTTGAAATTTGATGTTGAGTTTTTTTGCCGTCCATTATCGTTGTTGGGGCCATGTTTCATCCAAATAAAGCCATCTTGCACTATTTGAATGGCCTTTTAATTTGATGTTGAATTTTTTTACCATCCATTATCGTTGTTACGGCCATGTTTCATCCAAATGAAGCCATCTTGCACTATTTGAATGGCCTTGAAATTTGATGTTGAATTTTGTTGCCATCTATTATCGTTGTTGTGTCCATGTTTCATCCAAATGAAGCCATCTTGCACTATTTGAATGGCCTTTAAATTTGATGTTGAGTTTTTTTGCCATCTATTATCGTTGTTACGGTCATGTTTCATCCAAATGAAGCCATCTTGCACTATTTGAATGGCCTTGAAATTTGATGTTGAGTTTTTTTGCCATCTATTATCGTTGTTGTGGCCATGTTTCATCCAAATGAAGCCATCTTGCACTAGTTCAATGGCCTTGAAATTTGATGTTGAATTTTGTTGCCATCTATTATCGTTGTTACGGTCATGTTTCATCCAAATGAAGCCATCTTGCACTATTTGAATGGCCTTGAAATTTGATGTTGAGTTTTTTTGCCGTCCATTATCGTTGTTGGGGCCATGTTTCATCCAAATAAAGCCATCTTGCACTATTTGAATGGCCTTTTAATTTGATGTTGAATTTTTTTACCATCCATTATCGTTGTTACGGCCATGTTTCATCCAAATGAAGCCATCTTGCACTATTTGAATGGCCTTGAAATTTGATGTTGAATTTTGTTGCCATCTATTATCGTTGTTGTGTCCATGTTTCATCCAAATGAAGCCATCTTGCACTATTTGAATGGCCTTGAAATTTGATGTTGAGTTTTGTTGCCATCTATTATCGTTGTTACGGCCATGTATCATCCAAATGAAGCCATCTTGCACTATTTCAATGACCTTTAAATTTGATGTTGAGTTTTTTTGTCATCTATTATCGTTGTTGTGGCCATGTTTCATCCAAATGAAGCCATCTTGCACTATTTGAATGGCCTTGAAATTTGATGTTGAGTTTTTTTGCCATCTATTATCGTTGTTACGGCCATGTTTCATCCAAATAAGCCATCTTGCACTATTTGAATGGCCTTGAAATTTGATGTTGAGTTTTTTTGCCATCTATTATCGTTGTTACGGCCATGTTTCATCCAAATGAAGCCATCTTGCACTATTTGAATGGCCGTGAAATTTGATGTTGAGTTTTGTTGCCATCTATTATCGTTGTTGTGGCCATGTTTCATCCAAATGAAGCCATCTTGCACTATTTGAATGGCCTTGAAATTTGATGTTGAGTTTTGTTGCCATCTATTATCGTTGTTACGGCCATGTTTCATAAAAATAAAGCCATCTTGCACTATTTGAATGGCCTTGAAATTTGATGTTGAGTTTTTTTGCCATCTATTATCGTTGTTGTGGCCATGTTTCATCCAAATGAAGCCATCTTGCACTATTTGAATGGCCTTGAAATTTGATGTTGAGTTTTTTTGCCATCTATTATCGTTGTTGTGTCCATGTTTCATCCAAATGAAGCCATCTTGCACTATTTGAATGGCCTTGAAATTTGATGTTGAGTTTTTTTGCCATCTATTATCGTTGTTGTGGCCATGTTTCATCCAAATGAAGCCATCTTGCACTATTTGAATGGCCTTGAAATTTGATGTTGAATTTTGTTGCCATCTATTATCGTTGTTACGGCCATGTATCATCCAAATGAAGCCATCTTGCACTATTTCAATGACCTTTAAATTTGATGTTGAATTTTGTTGCCATCTATTATTGTTGTTACGGCCATGTTTCATCCAAATGAAGCCATCTTGCACTATTTGAATGGCCTTGAAATTTGATGTTGAGTTTTGTTGCCATCTATTATCGTTGTTACGGCCATGTTTCATCCAAATGAAGCCATCTTGCACTATTTGAATGGCCTTGAAATTTGATGTTGAGTTTTTTTGCCATCTATTATCGTTGTTGTGGCCATGTTTCATCCAAATGAAGCCATCTTGCACTATTTGAATGGCCTTGAAATTTGATGTTGAGTTTTGTTGCCATCTATTATCGTTGTTGTGGCCATGTTTCATCCAAATGAAGCCATCTTGCACTATTTGAATGGCCTTTAAATTTGATGTTGAATTTTGTTGCCATCTATTATCGTTGTTACGGCCATGTTTCATCCAAATGAAGCCATCTTGCACTATTTGAATGGCCTTGAAATTTGATGTTGAGTTTTTTGCCATCTATTATCGTTGTTGTGTCCATGTTTCATCCAAATGAAGCCATCTTGCACTATTTGAATGGCCTTTAAATTTGATGTTGAGTTTTTTTGCCATCTATTATCGTTGTTACGGCCATGTTTCATCCTGTAATGGGTTAGGCGATAGCTACGGTCGCCATATGATGAGCGTACAGCTGTACCTCAAGTACCGTCGCGGTAGGTCAGTTTTTACTGACATGAGCCGAGGTTGAATAACTCTTTTGTTCGAAGCGGACTTTTCAACACTTGATCGTCCAGGCGATCATAGAAACCTTTAGGAGGTTTCCCTTACTGGAAACGTTGGAGTTTAGAAGCCTTACCTTGGGTAGGGGGACATAACTAAACTCTTGAAATAAGTTGGAAGGCGAAGTATTAGGAAGCGTAACGTCCTATCTTGGCAGTCCGAACGAATCTGCTTTGCCAGGGCCGGAATTGGTTTTAGTTATACTCAACGGGTTTCGTACATTTGGTTTTGGAATGTGTTTTTGTCCTAATTAAAGGTTATTGATATGAAGTAAAATTAATACATTTTATTGGTGTGAGGTGTCTGTCAATTTGTCCCTATGCTGCGCTTTTAGTGTTTTTACAAAGGTGCTGGAAAGTTTCAACTGTTCTAGCCAAAGAACGAGTGCGTTCGTCGATCTTTGCCTACACTGCGCTATTTAGCAATAAGTTGCTATGCGTTCTCTGTTTGTCCACTTTGCCGCAGTAACGCTTGAATTGCTTATGCTGCGCGTTTCGGTTGTTTTCAATAAATGTTTCTCAATTGTTTTTTCTATGAACGGTATGGTCTGGGTGTGTTGCTATGGTGTGGATTGATTTGCTGATGTGTTATAATGAATGTGTTGCAATGTGTCTATAGCTGATAGTGTGTATTATAATAAGTTCTGTATAGCAGATATGCTACACCTCCCCCCTTTAATAGAATAACGTAATGAATTGAAGTTATTCTCCTGTGTACTTAATTAGTCTGTTTTTGTGTACTGTAGAGGTTTTCTTTGTTGTATTGTTTTGTATTACGCAATTAGGCCCTTGGTCACTTACTACTGTGAAAGGTCCAATGTAGACTGGATCTAATTTTTTTCTGTTTTCATTTTCCAAATAAACCTGATCTCCTATCTTTATAATGAGTGGTACTGTATCTTTATTTAAGATTTGCTGTCTTTTATTTTTTGCTTTTATCAAATTTTCTCTAGCTATTTCGTTTGATTTTTGGAGTTTATATTTCATTTCAAAATAATATTGGTCAATATTATAAACTGGTTCTGTTTTTGTTTTAAATATATCTTGTGGTAAATTCGCTTTTCTTCCAAATACCAATTCGTATGGTGTGTAGTTTGTGTCTGTGTGTTCTGTTGTATTGTAAACAAATTCGTAAAATTTTGTCCAATCGTCCCAGTCGTCATGATGTTCGTTTGTATAACTTCTTAGGTATTCGTTTAGACATCTATGATTTCTTTCTAATGATCCTATTGTCTGTGGGTGGTAAGCTGTGCTAAAAGTCTGTTTGATCTTTAAGATTTCTGAGATTTTGTGTAATATTTCATTGTTATATTCTAGTCCTTGATCTGATTTTAATTCGATAAATGTTCCAAATGTAAGAATAAAGTTTTCTACCAATGCGTTTGCTATAGTATTTGCTTCTTTGTTATGGATAGGTATTACTACGATGTATTTTGTTAAGTCACATTGTATGGTTATTGCATACCTGTTGTTTTTGTTAGTTTTTGTTAGTGGTCCTACTGTGTCGATTGAAATTATGTTAAAAGGTTTTGTCGGTGTTGTAGTTACAACTGTGTCCTCCTTAGTATGTCTAGTTGTCTTATTAACTATGCATGCCTTACAATTTCGTACGTATTTCTTGATATCATCTTTCATATTTTTCCATTTATATTTTTCCCTTATTTTCTGGTACAGTCTGTACTGGCCAATATGTCCTCCCGAAGGGGTCATATGATAATCTGCAATTATTCTCAGCCTATCTTTCTCTGTTGTTATCCATCTAGTTGGAGTAAACAGGATTATTTCAAACTTGGTAATGGCTCTGTTGGCGATTTCCTTAATAGTTTGTTGGGAATATTCTTTGAATAAATGGTCTTCTTCTGACCACGCTAGCTAATATAATATAGAAGAAATATCTTCCATATTGCTTTGCGATTTTGCACATTTCTAGATGAGCAAACTCTAATGCTTGACTTCCATTTACATCTTTTCTCAAAAGAAATTTTCCTAGTGCTTTACCATATGAATGGTTGTATATAATGAATTCAACGTTGTTCTTATTTCTCTGCGTACCTATTTTCAATACCTTTCTCACTTCTGAAGGTCTATCTGTTTTCCACATCGCGGGGTGATCAGTCCCTGTTGTTGCGATTGGTTTACCTTTGTTTATATCAGTTTGTGCGTTATTTTTCTTAACCATGGCTCTCGTATTAACCATTAAAATCGTTTTGGATTTTGGTATTGATGCCTTTAGGTCATCCGAGTTAAGAATTATTCTCTATAATGCGTCTGCCGCAACATTAGCTTTACCTGCTAAATATTCTATTTCAAAGTCAAATTCTTCTAAATCTAGTCTCATTCTAGTCAGTTTAGAAGTAGGATTTTTCATACCAAATAAGTATGCTAATGGTCTATGATCTGTTCTAACTATAAATTTTTGACCATATACATAAGGTTTAAAATAATTGATTGCCCAATGTATAGCTGTAAGCTCTTTCTCGATAATTGGCTTATTCTTCTCTCCTGGTGTAAAACTTTTACTCGCAAACGCGACTGGTAAATCGTTTCCATCTGTTATTTGTGATAACACTGCACCACATGCCATATCCGATGCATCTGTCGTAATTATAAATTGCTTTTTAAAACCTGGATATTGTAAAATTGTGGGTGAGAGTAAGTTTTGTTTCAAGGTATCGAAAGCTGCTTGACATTCTGATGTCCATGCAAACTTAACGTCTTTCTTAATCAAATTATTAATAGGTTTAGCTATCTTTGCAAAATTTTGTACAAATTTACGAAAATAGTTACAAAATGCGACAAAACGTCTTGCTTCATCAGCATTAGTAGGAATCGGGAAGTTTTTAATCGTATCAAACTTCGCGTCGTCCGGATAAATTCTTTTATCTGTTATTTTATGACCTAAGTACGTTACTTCTGTTTTGAAGAAACAACATTTCTCTGCATTTAGTTTAAGGTTATACTTTCTAAGTCTATCAAAAACTTTACCTAAATTACTGATATGATGCCGTGCACTGCATCCAGTAACTATAATATCATCTATATATACAAATGCTAGCTCTGGTGTTAAACCAGCCATAGCGATAGCCATCATTCTTTGAAAGCTGTTTGGGCTAATGTTGAGTCCAAATGGCATTCGTGTAAACTGATAGTGGCCTATAGGTGTGGAAAAAGCTGTATATTTTCTAGAATTTTTATCAAGCTCGATTTGATGAAACCCTGACATCAAATCCAATGTGCTGAAATATTTGGCTCTTCCTAACTGATCAAGTATCGTGTCTATGCGGGGTAAAGGGAATTTGTCTGGTAAAATTTTCTTGTTTAACTGCCGAAAATCCACTACTAAACGCCATTTCTTCTTGTCTTCAACTGATTTCTTCGGTACTAATAGTATCGGTGAATTATATGACGAAACAGAATGTTCTATAATATTATTTTTTAACATCTTTTCTACCTGCGATTGCATTTCCTCAGTTTGTGAATGTATTTGCTTGTAATTTGGTATATAAGAAGGATAGTTATCTTTCAATGAGATTTCCTGGGTATAAAAATTGTTAGTAGAGACCGGTTCATCTTCTAAACAAAATATATCCGAGAATTTTGTGATAAGATTTTCTAATTCTTCTCTTGCTATTTTTGGAATATTTTCTACATGAATTTTGTTATGAATTTTCTGTATTCGTTCCCTAGATGTGTTTGATTTTCTCTGTAGCTGTTCATAATCTGTTAAAGGTTCGATTTCTGGTTTGTAAGATTTTATCTCAAAAGAAACATCTTTATCTGTGGTATTAATGAATTTGATATACTGATTACGTTTTGAGACTATTGTGTTTCCGCAAAATACTCCTGGTTGGATTTCCTGTGATAAGATGATTGAATCTTCTGTCAAATTAGGTATAGTTATTTTTCGTACTACTTCACTTCGTTTTGGTAAAATATAATTTCCATTTACATTGTCTTCTATTGGATGTGAAATCAATCCGTTATCAGATGAGAAGTATATCATCCAATTAACATAATCAACAATACACCTGTGCTTCATAAAGTCTTTTCCTAATAGTCCGTCAGAAAAAATGGATTCTACGTCTTCTATTATATGAAATTCGTGTATAATGGAATAATCGCCAAAGTGAATTGTTGTCATAGCAGTTCCTAAAGTCTCTGATTCATGGTCACTAGAGCTTATCAAAGTTAATTTTTTTGATGTATTGATCTTGCAACCTGGTTTTAATTTACTAGCTTTAAGTACGGATACGGTTGCTCCTGTATCTATGATGAGTGTGCTATAGATTTCCTTTGCAATTTCTATTTTAACTTTAACAAAATTATCTGCATCAGTTTTTATGGTTAGTATAGGGTATTTTCTGATGCTTGAGAATGGGCTAAAAAATTATTCTGATCTTCTGCTGTTACTGTACTATGAATAGGCGCTCGAGTATTTTGCCCATTGCTATTATTCCTCTGACTGGATTGTACGTACTGATTTCTGTTGAAATTATTTTGTCGATTTGACTGCTGATTTCTGTTGTTGTTAGTATTGTTATTGTTGTTATATCTGAAATTATTATTATTTCGGTTGTTGTTCTGTCCATATCTTATGGGTGGGAACCTGGGTGGGTTTTGTGTTTGAAACCTATTATTATTTGGGAATTTGTTGAAATTGTTCCTTCCCTGGTAGTTGTTTCCATACCTTCTATTGTTCCTGGTAGCGTTTGAATATAGGATCTTTGTCTGATCATTCCTTCCCTTTTTCGTTTTGTCTTCTAGCTCCAACTTTACTGCTTGCTCTATTGCTTCATGCAAGGATTCAAATTTACTCGATCTCATTATAATTTTGGTCTCGCCATCTTTAAGTCCATAACTCAATGCACTGATTCCTGATTTAGTTGCCTTTTTTCTGGCTACTTCTGGCGCTATCTCTTCTGCAATATATGCTTCTTCTAGTTGTTGTGTTAATTTTTCAATAACGCTGCCAAAATCTTCTATCGTTCCAGTCTGTTTAGTATTGTCCATTTTTGATACTATGATCTCTGGTGTTACCTTTATGCTGCACCTGTCTTGTAATTTGCTAACTATTTCTTCAATTGAGGTTGGGGTTTCCCCTACGACAATTCGCGCTTTTCCTGTAAGACGTCCTAATACCAGTTCTATTACTGTTTCTTTATTTTCTGGCTTTACTATTTTCTTTAATACATTTAAGTTAGATACCACACCTTTCAAATCCTTCTCATTACCATCATACTTCGATATGAGAGAAGTGGTGATTTTAATTAATTCCATAATGTCCGCCATTTTGTCAGGTTTCGTTTCTATTGTTATGTCAAATTGGTTCTCTGATAATGTCGTATTTAATGAATCTGGATGTCTTTCGAAATGTATTTTTATGCACTTATTTATTTCGTAGTATATGTATCTACTCTTTTTAATTAGCTTCGTTAATATTTCATCTTTAATATACGATTCGTGCTTTCGTAGGAGTTCTTGTATTTCGTCGTATATTTCCTTAGTATTATCCCTTAATGTTGTTAACGCGCAAAGCCTATAACATTTGTTCAGCTGTTTCACCTGTTCATAAATTCTATCTAATATTTCTATTTTTTCGAATAGTTTTTGCATATTTATGCAGCCTCATCAGTAAAATTGCATATTTACGGTACCTTGTTTACATACATAGCATGTATTTGTTGTTGTTGCTGCTGATGGTGCTACGCTCGTTACCGGTGCTTGGTATTTAATCGGTGCTTGATGTGAAGTTCTACGGTGTCATCATTCGTCGCTCGATGTCTTGTCGGGGTTGGGACACTTGTCCATTCTCGCCTGCCAATCCAGATTGGGCAGTGAGCTCGCCTTGTCTTTTCGTTTTCCACGTTGGGAACGGCTGTTCCTTTCAATCTCGCTGGCCAAAACTTGTTTTGCACTGCTTTTTATTATTCCATATCACTTTGGCCACGAATCGTATAGATTACCAAAATGAGTTATATTATATAGGCAGTTGCATGTTATTGATTGCATCACGTTTTGCTAGAGTTTTCAATATTTTGAAAACGGTTTTAATTACTTTTTGTATGAGTATGATAGCATGAAGTATCAGCACAATATTCAGTTTTAACTCATGGGTTTCATGCTGCTCTGAGTGAACATTTTGTGTTTGATTAATGGTAAGATCATTATCGCCATTGACATTAGCTTTAGGGTTTGATGCGTCGTTACCCATTTTATAAATATGTGCTGTATTGGTAAATCTATCGCATGGGAGTTCATATGTTTTTACACATTGGGATAGGTTTTCACAACAGTGTGTACGGGGAATGTTTGTTCATCAATTCATTTTGCACTACACTGCACTAAATGTTTTTATTTTTCTTTCTGTACTGCACTTTTTTTCTGGCAGTTCATACACCGTTATTGTTTACATGTAGGTCACTTGTTCAATCTTCACTGATTAAATTTCCGTAAAAAAAATGCACATTTCACACGCGTCTACGCGACACTGCTCACATGACTTTCGGCGAGTTAACTTGCGCTTTACGTTACCGTTATACGTATCACATTTTTCTTGTTTTTACTTTAACTTCTGCCCGTCGATTGCAGATTATGGTCACGGTCGCCATGTAATGGGTTAGGCGATAACTACGGTCGCCATATGATGAGCGTACAGCTGTACCTCAAGTACCGTCGCGGTAGGTCAGTTTTTACTGACATGAGCCGAGGTGGAATAACACTTTTGTTCGAAGCGGACTTTTCAACACTTGATCGTCCAGGCGATCATAGAAACCTTTAGGAGGTTTCCCTTACTGGAAACGTTGGAGTTTAGAAGCCTTACCTTGGGTAGGGGGACATAACTAAACTCTTGAAATAAGTTGGAAGGCGAAGTATTAGGAAGCGTAACGTCCTATCTTGGCAGTCCGAACGAATCTGCTTTGCCAGGGCCGGAATTGGTTTTAGTTATACTCAACGGGTTTCGTACATTTGGTTTTGGAATGTGTTTTTGTCCTAATTAAAGGTTATTGATATGAAGTACAATTAATACATTTTATTGGTGTGAGGTGTCTGTCAATTTGTCCCTATGCTGCGCTTTTAGTGTTTTTACAAAGGTGCTGGAAAGTTTCAACTGTTCTAGCCAAAGAACGAGTGCGTTCGTCGATCTTTGCCTACACTGCGCTATTTAGCAATAAGTTGCTATGCGTTCTCTGTTTGTCCACTTTGCCGCAGTAGCGCTTGAATTGCTTATGCTGCGCGTTTCGGTTGTTTTCAATAAATGTTTCTCAATTGTTTTTTCTATGAACGGTATGGTGTGTTGCTATGGTGTGGATTGATTTGCTGATGTGTTATAATGAATGTGTTGCAATGTGTCTATAGCTGATAGTGTGTATTATAATAAGTTCTGTATAGCAGATATGCTACAATCCAAATGAAGCCATCTTGCACAATTTGAATGGCCGTGAAATTTGATGTTGAGTTTTTTTTGCCATCTATTATCGTTGTTGTGGCCATGTTTCATCCAAATGAAGCCATCTTGCACTATTTGAATGGCCTTGAAATTTGATGTTGAATTTTGTTGCCATCTATTATCGTTGTTACGGCCATGTTTCATCCAAATAAGCCATCTTGCACTATTTGAATGGCCTTGAAATTTGATGTTGAGTTTTTTTGCCATCTATTATCGTTGTTGTGGCCATGTTTCATCCAAATGAAGCCATCTTGCACTATTTGAATGGCCTTGAAATTTGATGTTGAACTTTGTTGCCATCTATTATCGTTGTTACGGCCATGTTTCATCCAAATGAAGCCATCTTGCACTATTTGAATGGCCTTGAAATTTGATGTTGAGTTTTTTTGCCATCTATTATCGTTGTTGTGGCCATGTTTCATCCAAATGAAGCCATCTTGCACTATTTGAATGGCCTTGAAATTTGATGTTGAATTTCGTTACCATCTATTATCGTTGTTACGGCCATGTTTCATCCAAATGAAGCCATCTTGCACTATTTCAATGGCCTTGAAATTTGATGTTCAGTTTTTTTGCCATCTATTATCGTTGTTATGGCCATGTATCATCCAACTGAAGCCATCTTGCACTATTTTAATGGCCTTGAAATTTAATGTTGAATTTTGTTGCCATCTATTATCGTTGTTACGGCCATGTTTCATCCAAATAAAGCCATCTTGCACTATTTGAATGGCCTGAAATTCGATGTTGAGTTTTTTTGTCATCTATTATCGTTGTTACGGCCATGTTTCATCCAAATGAAGCCATCTTGCACTATTTGAATGGCCTTGAAATTTGATGTTGAGTTTTTTTGCCATCAATTATCGTTGTTATGGCCATGTTTCATCCAAATGAAGCCATCTTGCACTATTTGAATGGCCTTGAAATTTGATGTTGAATTTCGTTACCATCTATTATCGTTGTTACGGCCATGTTTCATCCAAATAAAGCCACCTTGCACTATTTGAATGGCCTTGAAATTTGATGTTGAATTTTGTTACCATCTATGATCGTTGTTACGGCCATGTTTCATCCAAATAAAGCCATCTTGCACTATTTGAATGGCCTTGAAATTTGATGTTGAATTTTGTTACCATCTATTATCGTTATTACGGCCATGTTTCATCCAAATGAAGCCATCTTGCACTATTTGAATGGCCTTGAAATTTGATGTTGAGTTTTTTTGCCATCTATTATCGTTGTTGTGGCCATGTTTCATCCAAATGAAGCCATCTTGCACTATTTGAATGGCCTTGAAATTTGATGTTGAGTTTTTTTGCCATCTATTATCGTTGTTAAGGCCATGTTTCATCCAAATGAAGCCATCTTGCACTATTTGAATGGCCTTGAAATTTGATGTTGAGTTTTTTTTGCCATCTATTATCGTTGTTACGGCCATGTTTCATCCAAATGAAGCCATCTTGCACTATTTGAATGGCCTTTAAATTTGATGTTGAATTTTGTTGCCATCTATTATCGTTGTTGTGTCCATGTTTCATCCAAATGAAGCCATCTTGCACCATTTGAATGGCCTTGAAATTTGATGTTGAGTTTTTTTGCCATCTATTATCGTTGTTGTGGCCATGTTTCATCCAAATGAAGCTATCTTGCACTATTTCAATGGCCTTGAAATTTGATGTTGAATTTTGTTGCCATCTATTATCGTTGTAACGGCCATGTTTCATCCAAATGAAGCCATCTTGTACTATTTGAATGGCCTTTAAATTTGATGTTGAATTTTGTTGCCATCTATTATCGTTGTTGTGTCCATGTTTCATCCAAATGAAGCCATCTTGCACTATTTCAATGGCCTTGAAATTTGATGTTGAGTTTTTTTGCCATCTATTATCGTTGTTGTGGCCATGTTTCATCCAAATGAAGCCATCTTGCACTCTTTCAATGGCCTTGAAATTTGATGTTGAGTTTTTTTGCCATCTATTATCGTTGTTGTGGCCATGTTTCATCCAAATGAAGCCATCTTGCACTATTTGAATGGCCTTGAAATTTGATGTTGAATTTTGTTGCCATCTATTATCGTTGTTACGGCCATGTATCATCCAAATGAAGCCATCTTGCACTATTTGAATAAACTTTAAATTTGATGTTGAGTTTTTTTGCCATCTATTATCGTTGTTGTGGCCATGTTTCATCCAAATGAAGCCATCTTGCACTATTTCAATGGCCTTGAAATTTGATGTTGAATTTCGTTACCATCTATTATCGTTGTTACGGCCATGTTTCATCCAAATGAAGCCATCTTGCACTATTTCAATGGCCTTGAAATTTGATGTTGAGTTTTGTTGCCATCTATTATCGTTGTTATGGCCATGTATCATCCAACTGAAGCCATCTTGCACTATTTGAATGGCCTGAAATTTGATGTTGAATTTTGTTGCCATCTATTATCGTTGTTACGGCCATGTTTCATCCAAATAAAGCCATCTTGCACCATTTGAATGTCCTTGAAATTTGATGTTGAGTTTTTTTGCTATCTATTATCGTTGTTACGGCCATGTTTCATCCAAATGAAGCCACCTTGCACTATTTAAATGGCCTTGAAATTTGATGTTGAATTTTGTTACCATCTATTATCGTTGTTGGGGCCATGTTTCATCCAAATGAAGCCATCTTGCACTATTTGAATGGCCTTGAAATTTGATGTTGAGTTTTTTTTGCCATCTATTATCGTTGTTACGGCCATGTTTCAACCAAATGAAGCCATCTTGCACTATTTGAATGGCCTGAAATTTGATGTTGAATTTTGTTGCCATCTATTATCGTTGTTATGGCCATGTATCATCCAACTGAAGCCATCTTGCACTATTTGAATGGCCTGAAATTTAATGTTGAATTTTGTTGCCATCTATTATCGTTGTTACGGCCATGTTTCATCCAAATAAAGCCATCTTGCACTATTTGAATGGCCTGAAATTCGATGTTGAGTTTTTTTGTCATCTATTATCGTTGTTACGGCCATGTTTCATCCAAATGAAGCCATCTTGCACTATTTGAATGGCCTTGAACTTACCTTGAATTTGATGTTGAGTTTTTTTTGCCATCAATTATCGTTGTTATGGCCATGTTTCATCCAAATGAAGCCATCTTGCACTATTTGAATGGCCTTGAAATTTAATCTTGAATTTTGTTGCCATCTATTATTGTTGTTACGGCCATGTTTCATCCAAATAAAGCCATCTTGCACTATTTGAATGGCCTGAAATTTGATGTTGAATTTTGTTGCCATCTATTATCGTTGTTACGGCCATGTTTCATCCAAATAAAGCCATCTTGCACCATTTGAATGTCCTTGAAATTTGATGTTGAATTTTGTTGCCATCTATTATCGTTGTTACGGCCATGTTTCATCCAAATAAAGCCATCTTGCACTATTTGAATGGCCTTGACCTTACCTTGAATTTGATGTTGAGTTTTTTTTGCCATCAATTATCGTTGTTACGGCCATGTATCATCCAAATGAAGCCATCTCCCACTAATTCAATGGCCTTGAAATTTGATGTTGAATCTTGTTGCCATCTATTATCGTTGTTACGGCCATGTTTCATCCAAATGAAGCCATCTCCCACAAATTCAATGGCCTTGAAATTTGATGTTGAATTTTGTTGCCATCTATTATCGTTGTTACGGCCATGTTTCATCCAAATAAAGCCATCTTGCACCATTTGAATGTCCTTGAAATTTGATGTTGAGTTTTTTTGCTATCTATTATCGTTGTTACGGCCATGTTTCATCCAAATAAAGCCACCTTGCACTATTTGAATGGCCTTGAAATTTGATGTTGAATCTTGTTACCATCTATTATCGTTGTTGGGGCCATGTTTCATCCAAATGAAGCCATCTTGCACTATTTGAATGGCCTTGAAATTTGATGTTGAGTTTTTTTTTGCCATCTATTATCGTTGTTACGACCATGTTTCAACCAAATGAAGCCATCTTGCACTATTTGAATGGCCTTGAAATTTGATGTTGATTTTTGTTGCCATCTATTATCGTTGTTATGGCCATGTTTCATCCAAATGAAGCCATCTTGCACTATTTCAATGGCCTTGAAATTTGATGTTGAGATTTTTTGCCATCTATTATCGTTGTTACGGCCATGTTTCATCCAAATGAAGCCATCTTGCACTATTTGAATGGCCTTTAAATTTGATGTTGAATTTTGTTGTCATCTATTATCGTTGTTACGGCCATGTTTCATCCAAATAAAGCCACCTTGCACTTTTTGAATGGCCTTGAAATTTGATGTTGAATTTTGTTACCATCTATTATCGTTGTTATGGCCATGTTTCATCCAAATAAAGCTATCTTGCACTATTTGAATGGCCTTGAAATTTGATGTTGAATTTCGTTACCATCTATTATCGTTATTACGGCCATGTTTCATCCAAATGAAGCCATCTTGCACTATTTGAATGGCCTTGAAATTTGATGTTGAGTTTTTTTGCCATCTATTATCGTTGTTGTGGCCATGTTTCATCCAAATGAAGCCATCTTGCACTATTTGAATGGCCTTGATTTGGTTATTAAAATGGTTATTTTGCCATCAATTATCGTTGTTATGGCCATGTTTCATCCAAATGAAGCCATCTTGCACTATTTCAATGGCCTTGAAATTTGATGTTGAATTTTGTTGCCATCTATTATCGTTGTTACGGCCATGTTTCATCCAAATAAGCCATCTTGCACTATTTGAATGGCCTTGAAATTTGATGTTGAGTTTTTTTGCCATCTATTATCGTTGTTGTGGCCATGTTTCATCCAAATGAAGCCATCTTGCACTATTTGAATGGCCTTGAAATTTGATGTTGAATTTTGTTGCCATCAATTATCGTTGTTACGGCCATGTTTCATCGAAATGAAGCCATCTTGCACTATTTGAATGGCCTTGAAATTTGATGTTGAGTTTTTTTGCCATCTATTATCGTTGCTACGGCCATGTTTCATCCAAATAAAGGCATCTTGAACTATTTCAATGGCCTTGAAATTTGATGTTGAATTTTGTTGCCATCTATTATCGTTGTTACGGCCATGTTTCATCCAAATGAAGCCATCTTGCACTATTTGAATGGCCTTGAAATTTGATGTTGAGTTTTTTTGCCATCTATTATCGTTGTTGTGGCCATGTTTCATCCAAATGAAGCCATCTTGCACTATTTCAATGGCCTTGAAATTTGATGTTGAATTTTGTTGCCATCTATTATCGTTGTTATGGCCATGTTTCATCCAAATAAAGCCACCTTGCACTTTTTGGATGGCCTTGAAATTTGATGTTGAATTTTGTTACCATCTATTATCGTTGTTACGGCCATGTATCATCCAAATGAAGCCATCTCCCACAAATTCAATGGCCTTGAAATTTGATGTTGAATTTTGTTGCCATCTATTATCGTTGTTACGGCCATGTTTCATCCAAATGAAGCCATCTTGCACTATTTGAATGGCCTTGAAATTTGATGTTGAATTTTGTTGCCATCTATTATCGTTGTTATGGCCATGTTTCAACCAAATGAAGCCATCTTGCACTATTTGAATGGCCTTGAAATTTGATGTTGATTTTTGTTGCCATCTATTATCGTTGTTATGGCCATGTTTCATCCAAATGAAGCCATCTTGCACTATTTGAATGGCCTTGAAATTTGATGTTGAATTTTGTTGCCATCAATTATCGTTGTTACGGCCATGTTTCATCGAAATGAAGCCATCTTGCACTATTTGAATGGCCTTGAAATTTGATGTTGAATTTTGTTGCCATCTATTATCGTTGCTACGGCCATGTTTCATCCAAATAAAGGCATCTTGAACTATTTCAATGGCCTTGAAATTTGATGTTGAATTTTGTTGCCATCTATTATCGTTGTTACGGCCATGTTTCATCCAAATGAAGCCATCTTGCACTATTTGAATGGCCTTTAAATTTGATGTTGAATTTTGTTGCCATCTATTATCGTTGTTACGGCCATGTTTCATCCAAATGAAGCCATCTTGCACTATTTGAATGGCCTTGAAATTTGATGTTGAATTTTGTTGCCATCTATTATCGTTGTTACGGCCATGTTTCATCCAAAAAAAGGCATCTTGAACTATTTGAATGGCCTTGAAATTTGAAGTTGATTTTTGTTGCCATCTATTATCGTTGTTACGGCCATGTTTCATCCAAATGAAGCCATCTTGCACTATTTGAATGGCCTTGAAATTTGATGTTGAGTTTTTTTTGCCATCTATTATCGTTGTTACGGCCATGTTTCATCCAAATGAAGCCATCTTGCACTATTTGAATGGCCTTGAAATTTGAAGTTGATTTTTGCTGCCATCTATTATCGTTATTACGGCCATGTTTAATTCAAATGAAGCCATCTTGCACTATTTGAATGGCCATGAAATTTGATGTTGAATTTTGTTGCCATCTATTATCGTTGTTACGGCCATGTTTCATCCAAATGAAGCCATCTTGAACTTATTCAATGGCCTTGAAATTTGATGTTGAATTTTGTTGCCATCTATTATCGTTGTTACGGCCATGTTTTATCCAAATGAAGCCATCTTGCACTATTTGAACTGGCATCTTGAACTAATTCAATGGCCTTGAAATTTTATGTTGAATTTTGTTGCCATCTATTATCGTTGTTACGGCCATGTTTCATCCAAATGAAGCCATCTTGCACTATTTGAATGGCCTTGAAATTTGATGTTGAATTTTGTTGCCATCTATTATCGTTGTTACAGCCATGTTTCATCCAAATGAAGCCATCTTGTACTATTTGAATGGCCTTGAAATTTGATGTTGAGTTTTTCTGCCATCTATTATCGTTGTTACGGCCATGTTTCATCCAAATGAAGCCATCTTGTACTATTTGAATGGCCTTGAAATTTGATGTTGAATTTTGTTGCCATCTATTATTGTTGTTACGGCCATGTTTCATCCAAAGGAAGCCATCTTGTACTATTTGAATGGCCTTGAAATTTGATGTTGAATCTTGTTGCCATCTATTATCGTTGTTACGGCCATGTTCGTGCAAATAAAGGCATTTTGAACTAATTCAATGGCCTTGAAATTTGATGTTGAATTTTGTTGCCATCAATTATCGTTGTTACGGCCATGTTTCAACCAAATGAAGCCATCTTGAACTAATTCAATGGCCTTGAAATTTGATGTTGAATTTTGTTGCCATCTGTTATCGTTGTTACAGCCATGTTTCATCCAAATGAAGCCATCTTGCACTATTTGAATGGCCTTGAAATTTGATGTTGAATTTTGTTGCCATCTATTATCGTTGTTACGGCCATGTTTCATCCAAATGAAGCCATCTTGCTCTATTTGAATGGCCTTGAAATTTGATGTTGAATTTTGTTGCCATCTATTATCGTTGTTACGGCCATGTTTCATCCAAATGAAGCCATCTTGTACTATTTGAATGGCCTTGAAATTTGATGTTGAATCTTGTTGCCATCTATTATCGTTGTTACGGCCATGTTTCATCCAAATAAAGCCATCTTGCACTATTTGAATGGCCTTGAAATTTGATGTTGATTTTTGTTGCCATCTATTATCGTTGTTACAGCCATGTTTCATCCAAATGAAGCCATCTTGCACTATTTGAATGGCCTTGAAATTTGATGTTGAATTTTGTTGCCATCTATTATCGTTGTTACGGCCATGTTTCATCCAAATGAAGCCATCTTGAACTAATTCAATGGCCTTGAAATTTGATGTTGAATTTTGTTGCCATCTATTATCGTTGTTACGGCCATGTATCATCCAAATGAAGCCATCTCCCACTAATTCAATGGCCTTGAAATTTGATGTTGAATCTTGTTGCCATCTATTATCGTTGTTACGGCCATGTTTCATCCAAATGAAGCCATCTCCCACAAATTCAATGGCCTTGAAATTTGATGTTGAATCTTGTTGCCATCTATTATCGTTGTTACGGCCATGTTTCATCCAAATGAAGCCATCTTGCACTATTTGAATGGCCTTGAAATTTGATTTTGAATCTTGTTGCCATCTATTATCGTTGTTACGGCCATGTTTCATCCAAATAAAGGCATCTTGAACTAATTCAATGGCCTTGAAATTTGATGTTGAATTTTGTTGCCATCTATTATCGTTGTTACGGCCATGTTTCATCGAAATGAAGCCATCTTGTACTATTTGAATGGCCTTGAAATTTGATGTTGAATTTTGTTGCCATCTATTATCGTTGTTACGGCCATGTTTCATCCAAATGAAGCCATCTCCCACTAATTCAATGGCCTTGAAATTTGATGTTGAATCTTGTTGCCATCTATTATCGTTGTTACGGCCATGTTTCATCCAAATAAAGCCATCTTGTACTATTTGAATGGCCTTGAAATTTGATGTTGAATTTTGTTGCCATCAATTTTCGTTGTTACGGCCATGTTTCATCGAAATGAAGCCATCTTGCACTATTTGAATGGCCTTGAAATTTGATGTTGAATTTTGTTGCCATCTATTATCGTTGTTACAGCCATTTTTCATCCAAATAAAGGCATCTTGAACTAATTCAATGGCCTTGAAATTTGATGTTGAATTTTGTTACCATCTATTATCGTTGCTACGGCCATGTTTCATCCAAATAAAGGCATCTTGAACTATTTCAATGGCCTTGAAATTTGATGTTGAATTTTGTTGCCATCTATTATCGTTGTTACGGCCATGTTTCATCCAAATGAAGCCATCTTGCACTATTTGAATGGCCTTGAAATTTGATGTTGAGTTTTTTTGCCATCTATTATCGTTGTTGTGGCCATGTTTCATCCTAATGAAGCCATCTTGCACTATTTCAATGGCCTTGAAATTTTATGTTGAATTTTGTTGCCATCTATTATCGTTGTTATGGCCATGTTTCAACCAAATGAAGCCATCTTGCACTATTTGAATGGCCTTGAAATTTGATGTTGAATCTTGTTGCCATCTATTATCGTTGTTACGGCCATGTTTCATCCAAATGAAGCCATCTCCCACAAATTCAATGGCCTTGAAATTTGATGTTGAATTTCGTTACCATCTATTATCGTTATTACGGCCATGTTTCATCCAAATGAAGCCATCTTGCACTATTTGAATGGCCTTGAAATTTGATGTTGAGTTTTTTTGCCATCTATTATCGTTGTTGTGGCCATGTTTCATCCAAATGAAGCCATCTTGCACTATTTCAATGGCCTTGATTTGGTTATTAAAATGGTTATTTTGCCATCAATTATCGTTGTTATGGCCATGTTTCATCCAAATGAAGCCATCTTGCACTATTTCAATGGCCTTGAAATTTGATGTTGAATTTTGTTGCCATCTATTATCGTTGTTACGGCCATGTTTCATCCAAATGAAGCCATCTTGCACTATTTGAATGGCCTTGAAATTTGATGTTGAGTTTTTTTGCCATCTATTATCGTTGTTGTGGCCATGTTTCATCCAAATGAAGCCATCTTGCACTATTTGAATGGCCTTGAAATTTGATGTTGAATTTTGTTGCCATCAATTATCGTTGTTACGGCCATGTTTCATCGAAATGAAGCCATCTTGCACTATTTGAATGGCCTTGAAATTTGATGTTGAGTTTTGTTGCCATCTATTATCGTTGTTACGGCCATGTTTCATCGAAATGAAGCCATCTTGCACTATTTCAATGGCCTTGAAATTTGATGTTGAATTTTGTTGCCATCTATTATCGTTGTTACGGCCATGTTTCATCCAAATGAAGCCATCTTGCACTATTTGAATGGCCTTGAAATTTGATGTTGAGTTTTTTTGCCATCTATTATCGTTGTTGTGGCCATGTTTCATCCAAATGAAGCCATCTTGCACTATTTCAATGGCCTTGAAATTTTATGTTGAATTTTGTTGCCATATATTATCGTTGTTATGGCCATGTTTCAACCAAATGAAGCCATCTTGCACTATTTGAATGGCCTTGAAATTTGATGTTGATTTTTGTTGCCATCTATTATCGTTGTTATGGCCATGTTTCATCCAAATGAAGCCATCTTGCACTATTTGAATGGCCTTGAAATTTGATGTTGAATTTTGTTGCCATCTATTATCGTTGTTACGGCCATGTTTCATCGAAATGAAGCCATCTTGCACTATTTGAATGGCCTTGAAATTTGATGTTGAATTTTGTTACCATCTATTATCGTTGCTACGGCCATGTTTCATCCAAATAAAGGCATCTTGAACTATTTCAATGGCCTTGAAATTTGATGTTGAATTTTGTTGCCATCTATTATCGTTGTTACAGCCATGTTTCATCCAAATGAAGCCATCTTGCACTATTTGAATGGCCTTGAAATTTGATGTTGAATTTTGTTGCCATCAATTATCGTTGTTACGGCCATGTTTCATCGAAATGAAGCCATCTTGCACTATTTGAATGGCCTTGAAATTTGATGTTGAATTTTGTTGCCATCTATTATCGTTGCTACGGCCATGTTTCATCCAAATAAAGGCATCTTGAACTATTTCAATGGCCCTGAAATTTGATGTTGAATTTTGTTGCCATCTATTATCGTTGTTACAGCCATGTTTCATCCAAATGAAGCAATCTTGTACTATTTGAATGGCCTTGAAATTTGATGTTGAATCTTGTTGCCATCTATTATCGTTGTTGTGGCCATGTTTCATCCAAATGAAGCCATCTTGCACTATTTGAATGGCCTTGAAATTTGATGTTGAGTTTTTTTGCCATCTATTATCGTTGTTGTGGCCATGTTTCATCCAAATGAAGCCATCTTGCACTATTTCAATGGCCTTGAAATTTGATGTTGAATTTTGTTGCCATCTATTATCGTTGTTATGGCCATGTTTCAACCAAATGAAGCCATCTTGCACTATTTGAATGGCCTTGAAATTTGATGTTGAGTTTTTTTGCCATCTATTATCGTTGTTGTGGCCATGTTTCATCCAAATGAAGCCATCTTGCACTATTTCAATGGCCTTGAAATTTGATGTTGAATTTTGTTGCCATCTATTATCGTTGTTATGGCCATGTTTCATCCAAATAAAGCCACCTTGCACTTTTTGGATGGCCTTGAAATTTGATGTTGAATTTTGTTGCCATCTATTATCGTTGTTACGGCCATGTATCATCCAAATGAAGCCATCTCCCACTTATTCAATGGCCTTGAAATTTGATGTTGAATTTTGTTGCCATCTATTATCGTTGTTACGGCCATGTTTCATCCAAATGAAGCCATCTTGCACTATTTGAATGGCCTTGAAATTTGATGTTGAATTTTGTTGCCATCAATTATCGTTGTTACGGCCATGTTTCATCCAAATGAAGCCATCTTGCACTATTTGAATGGCCTTGAAATTTGATGTTGAATTTTGTTGCCATCTATTATCGTTGCTACGGCCATGTTTCATCCAAATAAAGGCATCTTGAACTATTTCAATGGCCCTGAAATTTGATGTTGAGTTTTGTTGCCATCTATTATCGTTGTTACAGCCATGTTTCATCCAAATGAAGCAATCTTGTATTATTTGAATGGCCTTGAAATTTGATGTTGAATCTTGTTGCCATCTATTATCGTTGTTACGGCCATGTTTCATCCAAATGAAGCCATCTTGCACTATTTGAATGGCCTTGAAATTTGATGTTGAATTTTGTTGCCATCTATTATCGTTGTTACGGCCATGTTTCATCGAAATGAAGCCATCTTGCACTATTTGAATGGCCTTGAAATTTGATGTTGAATTTTGTTGCCATCTATTATCGTTGTTACAGCCATGTTTCATCCAATTAAAAGCATCTTGAACTAATTCAATGGCCTTGAAATTTGATGTTGAATTTTGTTGCCATCTATTATCGTTGTTACAGCCATGTTTCATCCAAATAACGCCATATTGCACTATTTGAATGGGCTTGAAATTTGATGTTGAATTTTGTTGCCATCTATTATCGTTGTTACGGCCATGTTTCATCCAAATGAAGCCATCTTGCACTATTTGAATGGCCTTGAAATTTGATGTTGAGTTTTTTTGCCATCTATTATCGTTGTTACGGCCATGTTTCATCCAAATGAAGCCATCTTGCACTATTTGAATGGCCTTGAAATTTGAAGTTGATTTTTGCTGCCATCTATTATCGTTATTACGGCCTTGTTTAATTCAAATGAAGCCATCTTGCACTATTTGAATGGCCATGAAATTTGATGTTGAATTTTGTTGCCATCTATTATCGTTGTTACGGCCATGTTTCATCCAAATGAAGCCATCTTGAACTTATTCAATGGCCTTGAAATTTGATGTTGAATTTTGTTGCCATCTATTATCGTTGTTACGGCCATGTTTCATCCAAATGAAGCCATCTTGCACTATTTGAACTGGCATCTTGAACTAATTCAATGGCCTTGAAATTTTATGTTGAATTTTGTTGCCATCTATTATCGTTGTTACGGCCATGTTTCATCCAAATGAAGCCATCTTGCACTATTTGAATGGCCTTGAAATTTGATGTTGAATTTTGTTGCCATCTATTATCGTTGTTACAGCCATGTTTCATCCAAATGAAGCCATCTTGTACTATTTGAATGGCCTTGAAATTTGATGTTGAGTTTTTCTGCCATCTATTATCGTTGTTACGGCCATATTTCATCCAAATGAAGCCATCTTGTACTATTTGAATGGCCTTGAAATTTGATGATGAGTTTTGTTGCCATCTATTATTGTTGTTACGGCCATGTTTCATCCAAAGGAAGCCATCTTGTACTATTTGAATGGCCTTGAAATTTGATGTTGAATCTTGTTGCCATCTATTATCGTTGTTACGGCCATGTTCGTGCAAATAAAGGCATTTTGAACTAATTCAATGGCCTTGAAATTTGATGTTGAATTTTGTTGCCATCAATTATCGTTGTTACGGCCATGTTTCATCCAAATGAAGCCATCTTGAACTAATTCAATGGCCTTGAAATTTGATGTTGAATTTTGTTGCCATCTGTTATCGTTGTTACAGCCATGTTTCATCCAAATGAAGCCATCTTGCACTATTTGAATGGCCTTGAAATTTGATGTTGAATTTTGTTGCCATCTATTATCGTTGTTACGGCCATGTTTCATCCAAATGAAGGCATCTTGAACTAATTCAATGGCCTTGAAATTTGATGTTGAATTTTGTTGCCATCTATTATCGTTGTTACGGCCATGTTTCATCCAAATGAAGGCATCTTGCACTATTTGAATGGCCTTGAAATTTGATGTTGAATTTTGTTGCCATCTATTATCGTTGTTACGGCCATGTTTCATCCAAATGAAGCCATCTTGCACTATTTGAATGGCCTTGAAATTTGATGTTGAATTTTGTTGCCATCTATTATCGTTGTTACGGCCATGTTTCATCCAAATGAAGCCATCTTGTACTATTTGAATGGCCTTGAAATTTGATGTTGAATCTTGTTGCCATCTATTATCGTTGTTACGGCCATGTTTCATCCAAATAAAGCCATCTTGCACTATTTGAATGGCCTTGAAATTTGATGTTGATTTTTGTTGCCATCTATTATCGTTGTTACGGCCATGTTTCATCCAAATGAAGCCATCTTGCACTATTTGAATGGCCTTGAAATTTGATGTTGAATTTTGTTGCCATCTATTATCGTTGTTACGGCCATGTTTCATCCAAATGAAGCCATCTTGAACTAATTCAATGGCCTTGAAATTTGATGTTGAATTTTGTTGCCATCTGTTCTTTCACGAAGTCGCAAAAAGGGATAAAAAAACACTAGAACGTAGAATGTCTTTACAACGTTATAATCATACGATTTATTCCACTCAACTACAAGTATACGATTGCTCGATCGATCCGCTGATCGATCGCACGAAGCCCACGAAAGCCGATTCCCCAGGATGCTGAGAGAGAATTTACGCACAAAATTCTCTCTCACGCACGCTCCCACATGACGTATCGATAACCTGACGTGGGGACACGAGGTTATCGGGTCAAAGTGCGTTTCGGAACGCAAGCGCAATCTTTCGAAACGCATTCGAAAGATGCTGTTCAAAACCGGTGACCGTTTCGCCGTTGACGGTTTCGAATCTCATCGATTTACATGACCATTTCTCCCCCCTTTGGGACGCAGTCGGCCGTCCCAAACGCTGCACGAAGGTGGTTGGTCATCCTCAAGTTCAGCGATCGCATTATGCATCGTATGCTGGGATCCACGCTGGCCAATTTCATCTGTTTTCTCGGTGGGTAGGGCCAGCAGGTCAGCCGGTGTCTCGTCGGCGTCCTTCTCTGTGGCGTCTATCGGAAGCGGAGCCAACAGCCTCACGTTTCGCTTGTAAGTACCGCTGCTTGTCCGAATGTCAGCAACGCGTACCATATCGTCAGGTCCCACGTAAGTTCTCGTAACTATCCCCATGGGCCATCGACCGACCGGGAGGTTGTCGTCGCCAACCAGTACAATCTGCCCAACTTGCACGTTCGAAGTTCGTTTTGTCCATTTGGCGTGGCATCGTAGCTGGGACAGGTAATCGGCTTGCCAGCGAGACCAAAATTGCTGGGACAATTTTTGCACGCGCTTCCATCTCGTCTTGACACCGTCCGTATCATCGTTTTGGATGGTAGCAGGAATAGAGAATGAGGCCCGCGCGATCAAAAAGTGTGCTGGAGTGAGCGCTTCGACGGAGCCAGGATTGGCATGGACAGCAGTAAGTGGCCTGGAATTGAGAATTGATGAAATTTGATAGAGTAACGTTTGCAACTCAACCAATTTGAGATGGGCGCCCCTCGCTGCAGCCTTGAAAAGGCGTTTGGCCACTTTAATGTTGGCCTCCCAAAGGCCGCCAAAATTCGGGCTCCGCGGCGGAATGAAGGAGAACCGTATCCCCTTTTCGGCAGCTAGATTCACTATCTCGTCCTGGAAGGCGCGGTTGTTGTAGGCTTCACGTAGCAGGCGCAACTCTTTGGCTGCTCCAACGAAGTTTCGGCCGTTATCTGAATATATCGTGTCTGGTCTGCCACGAAGGGATACGAAACGAATCAGTGCTGAGATGAAAGCAGACGTTGAAAGGTTTTCCACCACTTCCAGATGAATTGCCTTGGTAGCAAAGCAGACGAATATGCACGCGTAGACTTCTATCCGCCGTGTCGATCTGGTGTGAGGGATGACGTAGAAAGGTCCACATAAGTCCACCCCCGTGTGGGTGAAAGCGGGTGACACAGTTACCCGGGCAGCAGGCAATTGGCCCATTTGCTGCACGAATTGTTTAGGTCTGGCTCGTATACATACGATACATCGCGATGTCACACCGATAACTGTGCGTCGAAGATCTCGCATCCAGAACCTTGCCCGAAATTCTGCCATAACTAGGTCCGTACCGGCGTGGTGATTGTATTCATGAAGGTACCGTACAATAGTGCGAGAAAAGGGATGTGATTTCGGCACTAAGATCGGCACTCTCGCATCATCCGTCATTTCTGCGTTCTCCAATCGTCCCTTCACGCGTATCAGGTTGTCTCGAACGATCGGGTTAAGGTGCTGAAGAGGACCTTTTGAGCTAACCTGTCCAGATTCGTGCATTTCTCGTACCTCATTGGGGAATGCTGTGGCCTGCATTACCCGTAGCAACAATTGAAGTCCGGATTCCAATTCGTCCAGCAGCAAGGGACCGGTTTTTCTTTCCACCGTAGAAGAGGTCACACGGAGCCTGGCAGAATTAACTTTGAAGTTGTGGATGATTCTGCTAAGCCATGCGAAATGTCGCCTCGTCTTAATGAAGGAATTGTGGTACTTATATTGAGCTATCAAATCTTCACAAGCGGGGCCTACGGTTGCCGCTAAAGCTTGTGGTGGGGCTGCACCCTCTTCTGATATGGTCTCGTAACCATCATTGGTTTGTGGGCAGGAATCTGTAATGATAAAATTCGGACCGTTTAACCAGAATTTCATATTTTCCCCTCTCACCAATTTGCTAGCTGGAAGTCCCCTGGATACGATGTCTGCCGGGTTTAGCTTTGTTGGCACATAGTGCCAATCACATGCATTGGTCGCAGCGCATATCTTGGATACTCGATTTTTTACGAAGACGTCTAATTTCGAATTATCGGAACGTATCCAGGCTAATACGACTTGCGAGTCAGTCCACCATCTAGTTTGTTGCACTCGGGTGCCGAATACGTCCCTTATTTTCACGTAGAGTTCAGCTAGCAAGAGTGCTGCTTGGAGTTCTAGTCTGGGCAAAGTCAGTTCCTTCAGCGGTGCAACTCTTGACTTGGCACATAGGAGTCGCGATCGTCTTTCTCCATTACCATCCAAGTAGCGAACGTATATTGCACACCCATATGCTTTTGTTGAGGCATCACAAAAACCATAGATGGTACTATTTTCTGCTTCACTTGGCAGCGCCATTCTTGGGATGTGTAGCTGCCGAAGGACTGGTAGTTGAGCCGCAAACTCGTTCCACTTAGCAAGGGCATGAGGCGGTACAGTTTCGTCCCATGTAAGATTGTCGCGCCATAGATTTTGCAAGAGGATTTTTGCGGTGATGATCACGGGTTGCAGGATTCCAACTGGATCGTAAAGTTTGGCAATTCTTGCCACTAAGCATCGTTTGGTCATGGAGTTTACGGGCAGGTGGCAATCATTGTCAATGATAAGCTGGAATGTGTCTTCTGAAGGACACCACGCTAGACCCAGCATTTTGATAGCCTGTCTGTCGCCGATTTGCACCGGAGAGTCAAGGTGTTCTTCTGGCACATCATGTACTACTGCAGGGACATTGGATGCCCATTTCCGTAAGTGCATTCCTCTATTCATAAGTGCCCGTTCAATCCCGCAGCTAAGCACACGTAATTCGTCCGGAGTCGCAGCACCCAATGACAGGTTATCCACGTAGAATGAGCGCTGAATGGCGTCAGCGATTTCCGGATTGGATGAACGCACTTCCTCGCCTGCCTCATATAACGCTCTACACGCAAGATACGACGAGGAGGCCTCGCCGTAAGTGACGGTACGGAGCCTATACATTTGAGCGGTATCTCTTGCATCTTCGCGCCATAATATGCACTGCATCCAGGTGTCCGAGTCAGCTACCCAGATTTGGCGATACATCTTCGCAATGTCCGCTGTAACCACCACTGTTTGCGTCCGAAAATGCAACCATAAGTGAAGGAGATCCGGTTGTATCACTGGCCCGATGGCTTGTAGGTCGTTAAGCGAAATTCCAGTGGTGGACTTCGCACTCGCGTCGAAGACTACTCGCAGCTTCGTGGTTGTAGAATCTGGTTTTATCACACACGAATGTGGGATTACGTATCGAACCTTATGTAGTTCGTCTGCCGGTACAGGAGTCATGTGTCTTAGCTCAAGATATTCGCGCATGAACTTTCGGTACTCCTCATAAGTGTCTTGATGCCGAGACAGCTTCCGCTCGAGTGATAATAATCGTCGTTGAGCCTGTTCGATGGAGTCTCCCAGTTGCGTCAACTCCCCCCGTAGGGGAATCCGGACGACGTATCGACCATCCTCAGCAATCTTCGTGTGAGCTCTGAAATGTTCCTCGAGCTCATGGTCTTGTAAAGCTAACCGGTCTGGGACGTCAGGTGGCAGTTCTTCCACCTTCCAAAATCGCTCAAGGCTCACTTCCAGGTCGTCAATATAGGTCGCCTTATGACAACTCCGCGAGTGGAGATTAGTGGAGGTCATATTGCATAGCAACCCTCCAACTATCCAACCGAATTTGGTGTTTTGTAAAGTGAGTCCATTAGGTAAGCGATGAAGTCCTGCACCGAGCGAGTCATAGCATATTCCGGCCCCTAATATCGCATCAACTGGCCCTGTATGACTGAAGTTTTCATCGGCGAGTCGCTTGCCAGGTGGGAGGCTCAGTTCGTCCTTCTTGATTGTGCGATAGGGTTGCGCACTGAGTTCCGGTATGACGTAGAAATTGGAGCTGAAACGGTAGGATCCATTAATTGCTATGACTTTCGTACGAATTTTATTCGATACAGGGAGTTTACCACTTATCCCCATTAGCGTAATTTTCTCAGACAGTAACGGTAACCTCAACCGTTTCACAGCGGACGCCGTGATGGCTTGGATTTGGCACCCAGAATCTAGCAGGCAACGGAATCGTTGCCACTCCCCCAGGCCGTCTTGAATAAGCACCGCAACAGTTGCTAGCAAAACGTGGTTGGCAAGGTTAGAGACGTCACGAGATGATACACCAGACAGATGCATTGAACCACACGTAGCGGAACGCTGGGCAGCTGGAGCCATCCTCACTGCTAGGGGATGGCTTAGATTGGAACAGGAGGATACGATAGCACCATCATCCATTGCAGGGGAAGATGCGCGCACACTTAGCAATGGCTGAGCAGAGCGGGAATGCAAGACACCACGCGGCGACGAAACGGACCGAGCGCGTGGATCGGCCATCGCTGAAAGCACGGCACTAGTACTTGGGGATGGCAGCACGGAGCGGGAACGCGGGGACGGCAGCACGGAGCAGGAACGCAGGACACCACGCGGCGGCGAAACGGACCGAGCGCGTGGATCGGTCATCGCTGAAAGCACGGCACTAGTGCTTTTGGATGGCGGCACGAAGCGGGAACGCGGCGACGGAAGCACGGGGCAGGAACGCCGGACACCACGTGGATCGGCCATCGCTGAAAGCACGGCACTAGTGCTTGTGGATGGCGGCACGGAGCGGGAACGCGGCGACGGAAGCACGGAGCAGGAACGCCGGACACCAAGTGGATCGGCCATCGCTGAAAGCACGGCACTAATGCTTGTGGATGGCGGCACGGAGCGGGAACGCGGCGACGAAGGCACGGAGCAGGAACGCGGCGACGGAAGCACGGAGCAGGAAAGCCGGACACCACGTGGATCGGCCATCGCTGAAAGCACGGCACGAATGCTTGTGGATGGCGGCACGGAGCGGGAACGCGGGGACGGCAGCACGGAGCAGGAACGCCGGACACCACGTGGATCGGCCATCGCTGAAAGCACGGCACGAATGCTTGTGGATGGCGGCACGGAGCGGGAACGCGGGGACGGCAGCACGGAGCAGGAACGCCGGACACCACGTGGATCGGCCATCGCTGAAAGCACGGCACTAATGCTTGTGGATGGCGGCACGGAGCGGGAACGCGGCGACGGAAGCACGGAGCAGGGACGCCGGACACCACGTGGTGGCGAAACGGAATGTGGTTGTCACTTCGCAGCTTCGGAAGATTTCACGTGCAAAAGAGTATGATGTTTTTGTCTACACACTTGGCATCTTTTGTTGCTGGGGCACTGCGAAGCGGGGTGCTGGCTGGAAAGGCAATTCACGCACTTGCCTTTGCTCATCACGTAGTTGATGCGTTCACATTCCGACCGAACCTGCAGCTCTGGACACAGCGGGCCCGTGTGGCCCGGCTTGTCGCACGCATAGCAGCGTCGCGTGCCTGGCTGGTGATCCACCGAGCTGTATCTAGTTCGCTGGGTTTGCGGGGTTGGCGTCTGACTGGTACTTACTGTATCCACCGTGGCTACGAATGCCGCACGTATTGGGCGCTTGCTACTAGTAGAAGCGCGGTCAGGACGTGACGCGGCGCTTTTCCGCGGCTCATAGTATAGCGAACTCGACAACCTATCGAGCTCGTCGCGCAGTTCCTTCCACGTCGGAATGGTGTGGACGTCCAGCCTACGGGATATTCTGGTTATGGTTTCATCGTCTAGCTTGGACATAACCAGGCTCACTAGCATTCCATCCTCCACCACGCTAGGCCGTTGTCCGCTTGCGCCTGCAATTTGCTTCGCTGCGGAGGTTGATGTTTCGACCACATCTATTATCCGCATAAGCCCGTTGGAAGACGCCACAGTCATTTTTGGAAGGTCTCTGAGATAGTTAAAGTGGCTGAGGAAAGCTACCCGTTTCTTGTAGAACCTTTCCTCCAACTTACTCCATGCCCTTTCGAAGGGCATACCAGCGTTTTCGAAGGCTTCGCAACTGTTCCGCGCAATATCGCACCGATCGAAACACTTTATAAGGAACGCGTACCGCTCCGCATCACCTGTCAAACCGACAATCCGCTTTTCGAACCGTCCCGCGAACGCTGGCCATTCCGAAGGATCACCGTTAAACTTCGGAAGTTCGATGCGCGGAAGGTGATCGGAGCGGGAAGGGGTTGATGCAAGTGTTACATCTAACTGCGGAGTAGGCGGCACTTCCACCGCATACACTTTCCTTAGTTCGGTTTTCACTTGCGCGTAGGCCTCAACGAACGTATCGCGTCGCGGTTGCGGACCCGATATTGCTTCCAGCTGCAACAGCGCTTTATTGCCTTCGCTCCACAATAACGCTGCGATCTCATCCTTACTCCTAGCCATTTGCTGGCTCAATCTACCTTCGCGCGCTTGCGATAAAATGTTTTGCAGCGCACTTTCTAGGCCTGTCAGTTGGCGAGTCGCTTCCAACTTGATCCGCTGGTTTTCGTCTGCTGTTTGATCCTCCGTCGGCATATTGCCTTCTTTTCACTAGCACGTAGCACAACTCACTATTATTTAACCTTTTTCACGTAGAACGTATCACGTCGGGGTCACCAAGTTTTATTTCACGAAGTCGCAAAAAGGGATAAAAAACACTAGAACGTAGAATGTCTTTACAACGTTATAATCATACGATTTATTCCACTCAACTACAAGTATACGATTGCTCGATCGATCCGCTGATCGATCGCACGAAGCCCACGAAAGCCGATTCCCCAGGATGCTGAGAGAGAATTTACGCACAAAATTCTCTCTCACGCACGCTCCCACATGACGTATCGATAACCTGACGTGGGGACACGAGGTTATCGGGTCAAAGTGCGTTTCGGAACGCAAGCGCAATCTTTCGAAACGCATTCGAAAGATGCTGTTCAAAACCGGTGACCGTTTCGCCGTTGACGGTTTCGAATCTCATCGATTTACATGACCACCATCTATTATCGTTGTTACGGCCATGTATCATCCAAATGAAGCCATCTCCCACTAATTCAATGGCCTTGAAATTTGATGTTGAATCTTGTTGCCATCTATTATCGTTGTTAAGGCCATGTTTCATCCAAATGAAGCCATCTCCCACAAATTCAATGGCCTTGAAATTTGATGTTGAATCTTGTTGCCATCTATTATCGTTGTTACGGCCATGTTTCATCCAAATGAAGCCATCTTGCACTATTTGAATGGCCTTGAAATTTGATTTTGAATCTTGTTGCCTTCTATTATCGTTGTTACGGCCATGTTTCATCCAAATAAAGGCATCTTGAACTAATTCAATGGCCTTGAAATTTGATGTTGAATTTTGTTGCCATCTATTATCGTTGTTACGGCCATGTTTCATCGAAATGAAGCCATCTTGTACTATTTGAATGGCCTTGAAATTTGATGTTGAATTTTGTTGCCATCTATTATCGTTGTTACGGCCATGTTTCATCCAAATGAAGCCATCTTGCACTAATTCAATGGCCTTGAAATTTGATGTTGAATCTTGTTGCCATCTATTATCGTTGTTACGGCCATGTTTCATCCAAATAAAGCCATCTTGTACTATTTGAATGTCCTTGAAATTTGATGTTGAATTTTGTTGCCATCAATTTTCGTTGTTACGGCCATGTTTCATCGAAATGAAGCCATCTTGCACTATTTGAATGGCCTTGAAATTTGATGTTGAATTTTGTTGCCATCTATTATCGTTGTTACAGCCATTTTTCATCCAAATAAAGGCATCTTGAACTAATTCAATGGCCTTGAAATTTGATGTTGAATTTTGTTGCCATCTATTATCGTTGTTACAGCCATGTTTCATCCAAATGAAGCCATCTTGCACTATTTGAATGGCCTTGAAATTTGAAGTAGATTTTTGCTGCCATCTATTATCGTTATTACGGCCATGTTTAATTCAAATGAAGCCATCTTGCACTATTTGAATGGCCTTGAAATTTGATGTTGAATTTTGTTGCCATCTATTATCGTTGTTACGGCCATGTTTCATCCAAATGAAGCCATCTTGAACTTATTCAATGGCCTTGAAATTTGATGTTGAATTTTGTTGCCATCTATTATCGTTGTTACGGCCATGTTTCATCCAAATGAAGCCATCTTGCACTATTTGAACTGGCATCTTGAACTAATTCAATGGCCTTGAAATTTTATGTTGAATTTTGTTGCCATCTATTATCGTTGTTACGGCCATGTTTCATCCAAATGAAGCCATCTTGCACTATTTGAATGGCCTTGAAATTTGATGTTGAATTTTGTTGCCATCTATTATCGTTGTTACAGCCATGTTTCATCCAAATGAAGCCATCTTGTACTATTTGAATGGCCTTGAAATTTGATGTTGAGTTTTTCTGCCATCTATTATCGTTGTTACGGCCATATTTCATCCAAATGAAGCCATCTTGTACTATTTGAATGGCCTTGAAATTTGATGTTGAATTTTGTTGCCATCTATTATTGTTGTTACGGCCATGTTTCATCCAAAGGAAGCCATCTTGTACTATTTGAATGGCCTTGAAATTTGATGTTGAATCTTGTTGCCATCTATTATCGTTGTTACGGCCATGTTCGTGCAAATAAAGGCATTTTGAACTAATTCAATGGCCTTGAAATTTGATTTTGAATCTTGTTGCCTTCTATTATCGTTGTTACGGCCATGTTTCATCCAAATAAAGGCATCTTGAACTAATTCAATGGCCTTGAAATTTGATGTTGAATTTTGTTGCCATCTATTATCGTTGTTACGGCCATGTTTCATCGAAATGAAGCCATCTTGTACTATTTGAATGGCCTTGAAATTTGATGTTGAATTTTGTTGCCATCTATTATCGTTGTTACGGCCATGTTTCATCCAAATGAAGCCATCTCCCACTAATTCAATGGCCTTGAAATTTGATGTTGAATCTTGTTGCCATCAATTATCGTTGTTACGGCCATGTTTCATCGAAATGAAGCCATCTTGCACTATTTGAATGGCCTTGAAATTTGATGTTGAATTTTGTTGCCATCTATTATCGTTGCTACGGCCATGTTTCATCCAAATGAAGCCATCTTGAACTATTTCAATGGCCTTGAAATTTGATGTTGAATTTTGTTGCCATCTATTATCGTTGTTACGGCCATGTTTCATTCAAATGAAGCCATCTTGCACTATTTGAATGGCCTTGAAATTTGATGTTGAGTTTTTTTGCCATCTATTATCGTTGTTGTGGCCATGTTTCATCCAAATGAAGCCATCTTGCACTATTTCAATGGCCTTGAAATTTGATGTTGAATTTTGTTGCCATCTATTATCGTTGTTATGGCCATGTTTCATCCAAATAAAGCCACCTTGCACTTTTTGGATGGCCTTGAAATTTGATGTTGAATTTTGTTACCATCTATTATCGTTGTTACGGCCATGTATCATCCAAATGAAGCCATCTCCCACTTATTCAATGGCCTTGAAATTTGATGTTGAATTTTGTTGCCATCTATTATCGTTGTTACAGCCATGTTTCATCCAAATGAAGCAATCTTGTACTATTTGAATGGCCTTGAAATTTGATGTTGAATCTTGTTGCCATCTATTATCGTTGTTACGGCCATGTTTCATCCAAATGAAGCCATCTTGCACTATTTGAATGGCCTTGAAATTTGATGTTGAATTTTGTTGCCATCTATTATCGTTGTTACGGCCATGTTTCATCGAAATGAAGCCATCTTGCACTATTTGAATGGCCTTGAAATTTGATGTTGAATTTTGTTGCCATCTATTATCGTTGTTACAGCCATGTTTCATCCAAATAACGCCATATTGCACTATTTGAATGGGCTTGAAATTTGATGTTGAATTTTGTTGCCATCTATTATCGTTGTTACGGCCATGTTTCATCCAAATGAAGCCATCTTGCACTATTTGAATGGCCTTGAAATTTGATGTTGAGTTTTTTTTGCCATCTATTATCGTTGTTACGGCCATGTTTCATCCAAATGAAGCCATCTTGCACTATTTGAATGGCCTTGAAATTTGAAGTTGATTTTTGCTGCCATCTATTATCGTTGTTACGGCCATGTTTCATCCAAATGAAGCCATCTTGCACTATTTGAACTGGCATCTTGAACTAATTCAATGGCCTTGAAATTTTATGTTGAATTTTGTTGCCATCTATTATCGTTGTTACGGCCATGTTTCATCCAAATGAAGCCATCTTGCACTATTTGAATGGCCTTGAAATTTGATGTTGAATTTTGTTGCCATCTATTATCGTTGTTACAGCCATGTTTCATCCAAATGAAGCCATCTTGTACTATTTGAATGGCCTTGAAATTTGATGTTGAGTTTTTCTGCCATCTATTATCGTTGTTACGGCCATATTTCATCCAAATGAAGCCATCTTGTACTATTTCAATGGCCTTGAAATTTGATGTTGAATTTTGTTGCCATCTATTATTGTTGTTACGGCCATGTTTCATCCAAAGGAAGCCATCTTGTACTATTTGAATGGCCTTGAAATTTGATGTTGAATCTTGTTGCCATCTATTATCGTTGTTACGGCCATGCTCGTGCAAATAAAGGCATTTTGAACTAATTCAATGGCCTTGAAATTTGATGTTGAATTTTGTTGCCATCTATTATCGTTGTTACGGCCATGTTTCATCCAAATGAAGCCATCTTGAACTAATTCAATGGCCTTGAAATTTGATGTTGAATTTTGTTGCCATCTATTATCGTTGTTACGGCCATGTATCATCCAAATGAAGCCATCTCCCACTAATTCAATGGCCTTGAAATTTGATGTTGAATCTTGTTGCCATCTATTATCGTTGTTACGGCCATGTTTCATCCAAATGAAGCCATCTCCCACAAATTCAATGGCCTTGAAATTTGATGTTGAATCTTGTTGCCATCTATTATCGTTGTTACGGCCATGTTTCATCCAAATGAAGCCATCTTGCACTATTTGAACTTGCATCTTGAACTAATTCAATGGCCTTGAAATTTTATGTTGAATTTTTTTGCCATCTATTATCGTTGTTACGGCCATGTTTCATCCAAATGAAGCCATCTTGCACTATTTGAATGGCCTTGAAATTTGATGTTGAATTTTGTTGCCATCTATTATCGTTGTTACAGCCATGTTTCATCCAAATGAAGCCATCTTGTACTATTTGAATGGCCTTGAAATTTGATGTTGAGTTTTTCTGCCATCTATTATCGTTGTTACGGCCATATTTCATCCAAATGAAGCCATCTTGTACTATTTGAATGGCCTTGAAATTTGATGTTGAATTTTGTTGCCATCTATTATTGTTGTTACGGCCATGTTTCATCCAAATGAAGCCATCTTGCACTATTTGAATGGCCTTGAAATTTGATGTTGAATTTTGTTGCCATCTAGTATTGTTGTTACAGCCATGTTTCATCCAAATGAAGCCATCTTGTACTATTTGAATGGCCTTGAAATTTGATGTTGAGTTTTTCTGCCATCTATTATCGTTGTTACGGCCATATTTCATCCAAATGAAGCCATCTTGTACTATTTGAATGGCCTTGAAATTTGATGTTGAATTTTGTTGCCATCTATTATCGTTGTTACGGCCATATTTCATCCAAATGAAGCCATCTTGTACTATTTGAATGGCCTTGAAATTTGATGTTGAATTTTGTTGCCATCAATTATCGTTGTTACGGCCATGTTTCATCCAAATGAAGCCATCTTGAACTAATTCAATGGCCTTGAAATTTGATGTTGAATTTTGTTGCCATCTGTTATCGTTGTTACAGCCATGTTTCATCCAAATGAAGCCATCTTGCACTATTTGAATGGCCTTGAAATTTGATGTTGAATTTTGTTGCCAGCTATTATCGTTGTTACGGCCATGTTTCATCCAAATGAAGGCATCTTGAACTAATTCAATGGCCTTGAAATTTGATGTTGAATTTTGTTGCCATCTATTATCGTTGTTACGGCCATGTTTCATCCAAATGAAGGCATCTTGCACTATTTGAATGGCCTTGAAATTTGATGTTGAATTTTGTTGCCATCAATTATCGTTGTTGCGACGAAACCGTTCGACACCCTTGGCGTTTGAACACCCCTGACGAGACGAAAGTCATACAGGGCGAACGTCAAGAGAATCGCAGCGAAACGGGAGAAGCAATCCAACCAGCGAGGAGTAAGGAGCAAATACCAAGCCATAAGCGTAACACGGATATTAATTAATTAATATTAAGTAAGCGTTAAAACTCAGATTAGTGAAGGGACGAGAAAAGTAAGTGAAAAGGTGAAATCAAATGTGATCGTGTTATAATATGTATGAAATATAGTTTCAGAACCGTTTCAAAGGCGGTTAGCGAAAATTCATCCCAACAAATTCTGAAATTTTCTCTCACGTAAGAGAAAGAGATAGAAGGATGGACACTACACCGAAGTGCCAGCTGTGTAGCCAACCACAGGATGAGAAAGCCACGATGGAGAAGTGCTGCTTGTGCACAAAATGGGAACATGCTACGTGTGCGGGACTGACCGTTACCGTCAAAGATCCAGCATCAAGGTATGTATGCTCCGCGTGCAGAATGAAGCAGGAGTCCACGGCTGCCAAATTCCGTGACGATCGGGACACAGCCAGCTTGAAACCCGCTACGCGATCGAGGAAGGGGTCAACGGCCTCCACTAAGCGAAGCGAGAAGATTGCACCAGTAAGTGTTACATCAACTATCCTCTCACTAAACGTGGAAGAGAAGCTTAAGCTAGTGGAAGAGGAACAACGGATGCGAGAGAGGGAGATCGCAGAAAAGCGAGAGATCGCATGTCGTGAGAACGCAGAGCTGATACGTCAGTTAGAAGAGAAGAAAAAACTTGCCGAAGAGGAGAGTATTCTTCGGGAGAAATCACTCAAAGCCGAAGCTGAGATGAAGGCTCAAGAACAGAGTATACGTCGTGAGTCCCTGGAGAGAAAGCGCGAAATCATGAGAGAACTATCTCAAGCCAGCCGAGCGGGCTCAGAGGTCAGTTATAGCGAGAAAATAGTGTGCTGGCTAAAAACTGGCCAAGGATCGACTGATGAAGAAATATCACCTCGTGAAGACACTCTCTCCAAACCCGGAGTACCTAATATAAAACCTCTAGCGACGTCAAGTGTCGAGGGACAAGCGAGCGAAGAAAAGAAAGATGAAAGCGAAAGGGAAGGGAAAGAAGGCTTGTCTGGAAGGCAAATCGCTGCGCGTCACGTCCTTGGCAAAGAAGTGTCGATATTTAGTGGGGATCCGGAAGAGTGGCCGCTGTTTCTTAGTACTTTCGAGGAAGCGGCCAAAACGTGTGGATTTAGTAGTGCTGAGAACCTAATAAGATTGCAAAGATGCCTTAAGGGCAATGCGCTTGAACTGGTGAAGGGTCAACTGACGATAAAAGAGAACGTACCAGATGTGATAGAATCGTTAAAGATGGTTTACGGAAAACCGAGCCTGCTGATTCGTTCACTTTTAAACAAAATTCGTAACTTGCCACCCCCGAGACCGGATAAAATGAGAACCGTTATAGAGTTCGGGTTAGCAGTGAAAGCACTAACAAACCAGATGAAGGCAGCTAAACTGAACGCGCACCTGAACAATCCAATGCTGTTAGAAGAGTTGGAAGAGAAGCTGAGCGGGGAGATGAGGCTGAACTGGGCTGCATTTCAGGAAGAGAAAGCAGCGGACGGGTTGGAAGGGTTTAGTACCTATGTAAACAACCTGGCAAGGCGCGCTTGTGCGGTGACAAACGATCTGAGAGAGATAAGCAGAATAGGAGAAACTAGAAGAAAAAATACGGCCGTCTTGAATACGCATGCTACAACAAATTTCGAAGCGTCGCAGAGAAATGAGAGAGCAGCATCTCTATCTCGACCATCTAGTACGCCACATAAGAAAACCTGTGCGGTATGTCAGCGTGAGGGGCATCGTGTCTACGAGTGTGAGCAATTTAAAGCTGCAGATGTGAGTGATCGCTGGAAATTTGTGAACACGAAATCCCTATGTAGAACATGCCTCAACAACCACGGCAAATGGCCTTGCAAGTCATGGCATGGCTGTGGGGTGGATGGATGCCGCTTACGCCACCACAAGCTGTTACATTCCCCGTCGACAACCGAAGATGCCGTAAGTGCGTGCGCAACACATGCAAATGAGGTAAATTCTATTAGTCCTTTATTCCGAATCCTACCCGTTACCCTGTACCATAACAACAACTCTCTAACAATATACGCTTTCGTAGATGAAGGATCGACATACTCACTAATCGACGAATCAATAGCAACAGAGTTGGGTGTACACGGTCAAAAAACACCACTAACGCTGCAATGGACAGGACATGTAACGAGGAAAGAGCCCAACTCCGAAGTAATAAACCTTCATATTTCCGGAAAAGATAGAAACACGAGGTACAGATTAGAGAACGTCAGAACGGTCGGCCGGCTAATGCTCCCAACACAGACACTAAATTACGAAGCACTGCAACAAAGACATATACACCTTAGAGGGCTGCCGATACAGAGCTACACACACGTGCAGCCACAGCTCCTGATCGGGTTGGACAACATTCGAGTCGGGGTACCGATCAAGCTCCGTGAAGGACAACCGTCCGATCCCATTGCTGCCATGTGTCGACTAGGTTGGTCGATCTATGGAGGAAGAGTCCCAAAAGGGGTACCGACAGCGCTTGTAAATTTTCACGCCGCACCGCCAATAGATAGTGACAGAGAAGTAAACGATCAACTGCGAGACTACTTTACGATAGAGGACTATGGCACGAAAACGGCAAGTGGAATTTTGGACTCAGAAGAAGAAAAGCGTTCAAACCTCTTGTTGAGAGAAACCACAAAACGAGTAGATTCAGGTAACTGCTTCGAAACAGGCTTATTATGGAACACCGATTGCCCAAACTTTCCCGACAGTTATCCTATGGCCGTTAGACGAATGGAAGCGTTAGAAAGAAGATTCGTCCAAAATCCAGCATTAGAAGAAAAAGTACGACAGACTATTAGTGAGTACGAAACAAAAGGCTACGCACACAAAGCCAGTCTTACAGAACTCTCCGCAGTGGAGGTAGGAAAAGTATGGTACTTACCGTTGGGAATTGTACAGAACCCGAAGAAGCCGGGTAAGATTAGACTGATATGGGATGCAGCAGCCAAGGTCTCAGGAGTATCGTTTAACTCAAAAATGCTGAAAGGTCCAGACCTATTGACCCCGCTGCCACAAGTACTAAGCCAATTTAGACAGTTTCCCGTAGCGGTATCAGGCGACATAATGGAAATGTTCCATCAAATAAAAATTCGACACCCCGATCGCCAATCGCAACGTTTTGTGTACAGAAACAGACCGTCAGACCATATGCAAGTATACGTTATGGATGTAGCGACATTCGGTTCAACGTGTTCGCCTGCCTCGGCACAATACGTAAAAAATTTGAACGCACAAGAATACATAGAAAAGTTTCCCCGAGCTGCAAAGGCGATAATTGATAACCACTACGTAGATGATTATCTGCAGAGTTTCACCACGGTAGCAGAAGCTATAGAGGTAACGAAAGAAGTAAAGCACGTACATTCGAAGGGAGGATTTACGCTTCGGCGATTCCTATCTAACTCCGCAGAAGTGCTGAACAGTATTGGAGACCCCGCCGAAGAGACCTCTAAAGATCTGATGTTGGAAAGAGGAGAAAACACCGGATCGGTCCTAGGAATGAAATGGAAGATAAAAGAAGATGTCTTCACATTCTCCTTCTCCTCAAACGAAAATATACGACATATTCTCCGCGAACATCACATTCCCACAAAACGAGAGGTTCTGAGGGTGGTAATGAGTCTGTTTGATCCCATGGGACTAATATCGTTTTTCCTCGTACATGGAAAAACTCTTATTCAGGATATGTGGGTAAAGGGTATTGAATGGGACGACCAAATACCAACCGACTTGTGTCAACGATGGGGGGAGTGGATAAAACTACTACCACACTTAGAAAAATTACGCATACCGAGATGCTATTTTCGTTCCCCATACCCCGAAAACCTTCATGATCTGCAACTGCATGTGTTCGTAGACGCAAGTGAAACCGCGTACTGTTCCGTTGCCTATTTTCGGATAGAGATTGATGGAATGATTCATGTTGGGCTGATAGGTGGAAAAACTAAAGTAGCCCCTATAAAAACCATCTCTATCCCAAGGCTCGAGCTGAAGGCGGCAGTCCTAGGAGTTCGAATGTTAAACGTTATAAGAGATAATCATTCCTTCCCTATAAAACGCCATATACTTTGGACTGATGCGAGCGTGTGCTTGGCGTGGATACAATCAGCAAATCCTCGACGGTATCAACAGTTCGTTTCGGTACGGCTGGGGGAAATTCTGACATCAACCGAACCACGAGACTGGAGGTGGGTGCCCTCGAAACAAAATGTGGCCGACTTAGCGACTAAGTGGAATAACGGGCCCGAGTTGACGATGGACAATCCGTGGTTACGTGGCCCCTCCTTCCTACACGAATCTGAGGCACGATGGCCGGCAAAACAATCAGTCTCCGATACCGATGAAGAAGTACGAGCGACACATCTACATATTCGCCCAGTGAACCCACCAATCGATCTAGCGCGGTTCAACTACTGGAGGAACGTAGTTAGATCTGTTGCTTACGCTATTCGGTACATAGAAAATTTGCGGCGCAAAGTGTCCAGTACACCTTTGGAGGTTGGAATACTCAAGCAGAACGAGCTGCGTAAAGCAGAATTGGCGCTATGGAAGTTTGCGCAACACGAAGCCTTCCCAGAAGAGGTGACGAAACTGAGCAAGACACTTGGAGGCCCGGACGAACGGCACGGGAATGTCCGCAAATCCAGTCCTATCTATAAAAAGTGGCCCTTCATGGACGAAGAAGGTGTACTAAGGATGAGAGGACGGATCGGTGCATCAATCTACGCTACCTTTGCAGCTAAGTACCCAGTTTTACTTCCCAAAAATAATCACATTACGTTCCTTATTGTAGGTTGGTACCACTACCAGTATCGACATGCAAACAGAGAGACAGTAGTGAACGAAATACGCCAATGCTTTGACATCCCCAATCTACGAGCATTAGTAAAGAAGGTGGCCGATGCATGCCCGTACTGTCGAGTGATGAGAAGGTATCCGAGGCCGCCACCGATGGCTTCCCTCCCAAAAATGCGCCTGGCAGCCTTCACCAAGCCGTTTACCTACACCGGAGTGGATTATCTCGGTCCAGTACTAGTGCGTGTAGGTCGAGCTAATGCAAAACGTTGGATAGCACTCTTCACATGCTTAACAGTGAGGGCCGTGCACTTAGAAGTAGTTTATTCTCTGAGCACAGAATCTTGTATTATGGCAGTAAAGCGATTCATTGCTAGAAGAGGCACGCCCATAGAGTTTTGGTCTGACAACGCGACTTGCTTTCAAGGAACTAGCAATGAAATTAAAGAAGAGATCAGTAGCGCACTTGCAGTTACATTTATAAGCCAAATAACTAACTGGAAATTTATACCACCTGCAACACCACACATGGGTGGCGCCTGGGAAAGACTAGTTAGGTCAGTCAAAACGGCAATCAGTACAGTAATAGACTCACCGCGGAAGCCAGATGATGAAACGTTAGAAACAATATTGTTAGAAGCTGAAGCAATGATAAACGCCAGACCCTTAACGTATATTCCGCTTGAATCAGCCGACGAAGAGGCGTTAACACCAAATCACTTCCTGTTAGGCAACTCAAACGGAACAAAACAAATACTTTCACCCGAAGTAGAGCAGAAAGCAACACTCAGGAGTAGCTGGAAACTAGCGAGGTATATTACCGAACAGTTTTGGCAAAGGTGGCTTAAAGAATATCTCCCGGTCATTACAAGAAGAAGTAAATGGTTCAAAGAAGTCGAAGACTTGAAGATAGGAGATCTTGTGATCATAATAGGAACTACACCAAAAGACCAATGGACCAGGGGGAAAATAGAAAAGGTCACACCAGGGAAAGATGGGAGAGTTAGAGAGGCTTTAGTACGCACGTCGAACGGTCTACAACGACGATCAGCGAGCAGGCTTGCTGTTTTGGACGTCTTGCAGTAGGTGAACCCAATCAATAAAAGCTCCTTCGCACCAGTAGGGAGAGTTCACGGGAGGGGGTATGTTGCGACGAAACCGTTCGACACCCTTGGCGTTTGAACACCCCTGACGAGACGAAAGTCATACAGGGCGAACGTCAAGAGAATCGCAGCGAAACGGGAGAAGCAATCCAACCAGCGAGGAGTAAGGAGCAAATACCAAGCCATAAGCGTAACACGGATATTAATTAATTAATATTAAGTAAGCGTTAAAACTCAGATTAGTGAAGGGACGAGAAAAGTAAGTGAAAAGGTGAAATCAAATGTGATCGTGTTATAATATGTATGAAATATAGTTTCAGAACCGTTTCAAAGGCGGTTAGCGAAAATTCATCCCAACAATCGTTGTTACGGCCATGTTTCATCCAAATGAAGCCATCTTGCACTATTTGAATGGCCTTGAAATTTGATGTTGAATTTTGTTGCCATCTATTATCGTTGTTACGGCCATGTTTCATCCAAATGAAGCCATCTTGTACTATTTGAATGGCCTTGAAATTTGATGTTGATTCTTGTTGCCATCTATTATCGTTGTTACGGCCATGTTTCATCCAAATAAAGCCATCTTGCACTATTTGAATGGCCTTGAAATTTGATGTTGATTTTTGTTGCCATCTATTATCGTTGTTACGGCCATGTTTCATCCAAATGAAGCCATCTTGCACTATTTGAATGGCCTTGAAATTTGATGTTGAATTTTGTTGCCATCTATTATCGTTGTTACAGCCATGTTTCATCCAAATGAAGCCATCTTGAACTAATTCAATGGCCTTGAAATTTGATGTTGAATTTTGTTGCCATCTATTATCGTTGTTACGGCCATGTATCATCCAAATGAAGCCATCTCCCACTAATTCAATGGCCTTGAAATTTGATGTTGAATCTTGTTGCCATCTATTATCGTTGTTACGGCCATGTTTCATCCAAATGAAGCCATCTCCCACAAATTCAATGGCCTTGAAATTTGATGTTGAATCTTGTTGCCATCTATTATCGTTGTTACGGCCATGTTTCATCCAAATGAAGCCATCTTGCACTATTTGAATGGCCTTGAAATTTGATTTTGAATCTTGTTGCCTTCTATTATCGTTGTTACGGCCATGTTTCATCCAAATAAAGGCATCTTGAACTAATTCAATGGCCTTGAAATTTGATGTTGAATTTTGTTGCCATCTATTATCGTTGTTACGGCCATGTTTCATCGAAATGAAGCCATCTTGTACTATTTGAATGGCCTTGAAATTTGATGTTGAATTTTGTTGCCATCTATTATCGTTGTTACGGCCATGTTTCATCCAAATGAAGCCATCTCCCACTAATTCAATGGCCTTGAAATTTGATGTTGAATCTTGTTGCCATCTATTATCGTTGTTACGGCCATGTTTCATCCAAATAAAGCCATCTTGTACTATTTGAATGGCCTTGAAATTTGATGTTGAATTTTGTTGCCATCAATTTTCGTTGTTACGGCCATGTTTCATCGAAATGAAGCCATCTTGCACTATTTGAATGGCCTTGAAATTTGATGTTGAATTTTGTTGCCATCTATTATCGTTGTTACAGCCATTTTTCATCCAAATAAAGGCATCTTGAACTAATTCAATGGCCTTGAAATTTGATGTTGAATTTTGTTGCCATCTATTATCGTTGTTACAGCCATGTTTCATCCAAATGAAGCCATCTTGCACTATTTGAATGGCCTTGAAATTTGAAGTTGATTTTTGCTGCCATCTATTATCGTTATTACGGCCATGTTTAATTCAAATGAAGCCATCTTGCACTATTTGAATGGCCTTGAAATTTGATGTTGAATTTTGTTGCCATCTATTATCGTTGTTACGGCCATGTTTCATCCAAATGAAGCCATCTTGAACTTATTCAATGGCCTTGAAATTTGATGTTGAATTTTGTTGCCATCTATTATCGTTGTTACGGCCATGTTTCATCCAAATGAAGCCATCTTGCACTATTTGAACTGGCATCTTGAACTAATTCAATGGCCTTGAAATTTTATGTTGAATTTTGTTGCCATCTATTATCGTTGTTACGGCCATGTTTCATCCAAATGAAGCCATCTTGTACTATTTGAATGGCCTTGAAATTTGATGTTGAATTTTGTTGCCATCTATTATCGTTGTTACGGCCATGTTTCATCCAAATGAAGCCATCTTGTACTATTTGAATGGCCTTGAAATTTGATGTTGAGTTTTTCTGCCATCTATTATCGTTGTTACGGCCATATTTCATCCAAATGAAGCCATCTTGTACTATTTGAATGGCCTTGAAATTTGATGTTGAATTTTGTTGCCATCTATTATTGTTGTTACGGCCATGTTTCATCCAAAGGAAGCCATCTTGTACTATTTGAATGGCCTTGAAATTTGATGTTGAATTTTGTTGCCATCTATTATCGTTGTTACGGCCATGTTCGTGCAAATAAAGGCATTTTGAACTAATTCAATGGCCTTGAAATTTGATGTTGAATTTTGTTGCCATCAATTATCGTTGTTACGGCCATGTTTCATCCAAATGAAGCCATCTTGAACTAATTCAATGGCCTTGAAATTTGATGTTGAATTTTGTTGCCATCTGTTATCGTTGTTACAAACATGTTTCATCCAAATGAAGCCATCTTGCACTATTTGAATGGCCTTGAAATTTGATGTTGAATTTTGTTGCCAGCTATTATCGTTGTTACGGCCATGTTTCATCCAAATGAAGGCATCTTGAACTAATTCAATGGCCTTGAAATTTGATGTTGAATTTTGTTGCCATCTATTATCGTTGTTACGGCCATGTTTCATCCAAATGAAGGCATCTTGCACTATTTGAATGGCCTTGAAATTTGATGTTGAATTTTGTTGCCATCTATTATCGTTGTTACGGCCATGTTTCATCCAAATGAAGCCATCTTGCACTATTTGAATGGCCTTGAAATTTGATGTTGAATTTTGTTGCCATCTATTATCGTTGTTACGGCCATGTTTCATCCAAATGAAGCCATCTTGTACTATTTGAATGGCCTTGAAATTTGATGTTGAATCTTGTTGCCATCTATTATCGTTGTTACGGCCATGTTTCATCCAAATAAAGGCATCTTGCACTATTTGAATGGCCTTGAAATTTGATGTTGATTTTTGTTGCCATCTATTATCGTTGTTACGGCCATGTTTCATCCAAATGAAGCCATCTTGCACTATTTGAATGGCCTTGAAATTTGATGTTGAATTTTGTTGCCATCTATTATCGTTGTTACGGCCATGTTTCATCCAAATGAAGCCATCTTGAACTAATTCAATGGCCTTGAAATTTGATGTTGAATTTTGTTGCCATCTATTATCGTTGTTACGGCCATGTATCATCCAAATGAAGCCATCTCCCACTAATTCAATGGCCTTGAAATTTGATGTTGAATCTTGTTGCCATCTATTATCGTTGTTACGGCCATGTTTCATCCAAATGAAGCCATCTCCCACAAATTCAATGGCCTTGAAATTTGATGTTGAATCTTGTTGCCATCTATTATCGTTGTTACGGCCATGTTTCATCCAAATGAAGCCATCTTGCACTATTTGAATGGCCTTGAAATTTGATTTTGAATCTTGTTGCCTTCTATTATCGTTGTTACGGCCATGTTTCATCCAAATAAAGGCATCTTGAACTAATTCAATGGCCTTGAAATTTGATGTTGAATTTTGTTGCCATCTATTATCGTTGTTACGGCCATGTTTCATCGAAATGAAGCCATCTTGTACTATTTGAATGGCCTTGAAATTTGATGTTGATTTTTGTTGCCATCTATTATCGTTGTTACGGCCATGTTTCATCCAAATGAAGCCATCTCCCACTAATTCAATGGCCTTGAAATTTGATGTTGAATCTTGTTGCCATCTATTATCGTTGTTACGGCCATGTTTCATCCAAATGAAGCCATCTTGTACTATTTGAATGGCCTTGAAATTTGATGTTGAATTTTGTTGCCATCAATTTTCGTTGTTACGGCCATGTTTCATCGAAATGAAGCCATCTTGCACTATTTGAATGGCCTTGAAATTTGATGTTGAATTTTGTTGCCATCTATTATCGTTGTTACAGCCATTTTTCATCCAAATAAAGGCATCTTGAACTAATTCAATGGCCTTGAAATTTGATGTTGAATTTTGTTGCCATCTATTATCGTTGTTACAGCCATGTTTCATCCAAATGAAGCCATCTTGCACTATTTGAATGGCCTTGAAATTTGAAGTTGATTTTTGCTGCCATCTATTATCGTTATTACGGCCATGTTTAATTCAAATGAAGCCATCTTGCACTATTTGAATGGCCTTGAAATTTGATGTTGAATTTTGTTGCCATCTATTATCGTTGTTACGGCCATGTTTCATCCAAATGAAGCCATCTTGAACTAATTCAATGGCCTTGAAATTTGATGTTGAATTTTGTTGCCATCTATTATCGTTGTTACGGCCATGTTTCATCCAAATGAAGCCATCTTGCACTATTTGAACTGGCATCTTGAACTAATTCAATGGCCTTGAAATTTTATGTTGAATTTTGTTGCCATCTATTATCGTTGTTACGGCCATGTTTCATCCAAATGAAGCCATCTTGCACTATTTGAATGGCCTTGAAATTTGATGTTGAATTTTGTTGCCATCTATTATCGTTGTTACAGCCATGTTTCATCCAAATGAAGCCATCTTGTACTATTTGAATGGCCTTGAAATTTGATGTTGAGTTTTTCTGCCATCTATTATCGTTGTTACGGCCATATTTCATCCAAATGAAGCCATCTTGTACTATTTGAATGGCCTTGAAATTTGATGTTGAATTTTGTTGCCATCTATTATTGTTGTTACGGCCATGTTTCATCCAAAGGAAGCCATCTTGTACTATTTGAATGGCCTTGAAATTTGATGTTGAATCTTGTTGCCATCTATTATCGTTGTTACGGCCATGTTCGTGCAAATAAAGGCATTTTGAACTAATTCAATGGCCTTGAAATTTGATGTTGAATTTTGTTGCCATCAATTATCGTTGTTACGGCCATGTTTCATCCAAATGAAGCCATCTTGAACTAATTCAATGGCCTTGAAATTTGATGTTGAATTTTGTTGCCATCTGTTATCGTTGTTACAAACATGTTTCATCCAAATGAAGCCATCTTGCACTATTTGAATGGCCTTGAAATTTGATGTTGAATTTTGTTGCCAGCTATTATCGTTGTTACGGCCATGTTTCATCCAAATGAAGGCATCTTGAACTAATTCAATGGCCTTGAAATTTGATGTTGAATTTTGTTGCCATCTATTATCGTTGTTACGGCCATGTTTCATCCAAATGAAGGCATCTTGCACTATTTGAATGGCCTTGAAATTTGATGTTGAATTTTGTTGCCATCTATTATCGTTGTTACGGCCATGTTTCATCCAAATGAAGCCATCTTGCTCTATTTGAATGGCCTTGAAATTTGATGTTGAATTTTGTTGCCATCTATTATCGTTGTTACGGCCATGTTTCATCCAAATGAAGCCATCTTGTACTATTTGAATGGCCTTGAAATTTGATGTTGAATCTTGTTGCCATCTATTATCGTTGTTACGGCCATGTTTCATCCAAATAAAGGCATCTTGCACTATTTGAATGGCCTTGAAATTTGATGTTGATTTTTGTTGCCATCTATTATCGTTGTTACGGCCATGTTTCATCCAAATGAAGCCATCTTGCACTATTTGAATGGCCTTGAAATTTGATGTTGAATTTTGTTGCCATCTATTATCGTTGTTACGGCCATGTTTCATCCAAATGAAGCCATCTTGAACTAATTCAATGGCCTTGAAATTTGATGTTGAATTTTGTTGCCATCTATTATCGTTGTTACGGCCATGTATCATCCAAATGAAGCCATCTCCCACTAATTCAATGGCCTTGAAATTTGATGTTGAATCTTGTTGCCATCTATTATCGTTGTTACGGCCATGTTTCATCCAAATGAAGCCATCTCCCACAAATTCAATGGCCTTGAAATTTGATGTTGAATCTTGTTGCCATCTATTATCGTTGTTACGGCCATGTTTCATCCAAATGAAGCCATCTTGCACTATTTGAATGGCCTTGAAATTTGATTTTGAATCTTGTTGCCATCTATTATCGTTGTTACGGCCATGTTTCATCCAAATAAAAGCATCTTGAACTTATTCAATGGCCTTGAAATTTGATGTTGAATTTTGTTGCCATCTATTATCGTTGTTACGGCCATGTTTCATCGAAATGAAGCCATCTTGTACTATTTGAATGGCCTTGAAATTTGGTGTTGAATTTTGTTGCCATCTATTATCGTTGTTACGGCCATGTTTCATCCAAATGAAGCCATCTCCCACTAAATCAATGGCCTTGAAATTTGATGTTGAATCTTGTTGCCATCTATTATCGTTGTTACGGCCATGTTTCATCCAAATAAAGCCATCTTGTACTATTTGAATGGCCTTGAAATTTGATGTTGAATTTTGTTGCCATCAATTTTCGTTGTTACGGCCATGTTTCATCGAAATGAAGCCATCTTGCACTATTTGAATGGCCTTGAAATTTGATGTTGAATTTTGTTGCCATCTATTATCGTTGTTACAGCCATTTTTCATCCAAATAAAGGCATCTTGAACTAATTCAATGGCCTTGAAATTTGATGTTGAATTTTGTTTCCATCTATTATCGTTGTTACAGCCATGTTTCATCCAAATGGAGCCATCTTGTACAATTTGAATGGCCTTGAAATTTGATGTTGAATTTTGTTGCCATCTATTATCGTTGTTACGGCCATGTTTCATCCAAATAAAGCCATCTTGCACTATTTGAATGGCCTTGAAATTTGATGTTGAATCTTGTTGCCATCTATTATCGTTGTTGTGGACATGTTTCATCCAAATGAAGCCATCTTGCACTATTTGAATGGCCTTGAAATTTGAAGTTGATTTTTGCTGCCATCTATTATCGTTGTTACGGCCATGTTTTATCCAAATAAAGCCATCTTGAACTTATTCAATGGCCTTGAAATTTGATGTTGAATTTTGTTGCCATCTATTATCGTTGTTACGGCCATGTTTCATCCAAATGAAGCCATCTTGCACTATTTGAACTGGCATCTTGAACTAATTCAATGGCCTTGAAATTTGATGTTGAATTTTGTTGCCATCTATTATCGTTGTTACGGCCATGTTTCATCCAAATGAAGCCATCTTGCACTATTTGAATGGCCTTGAAATTTGATGTTGAATTTTGTTGCCATCTATTATCGTTGTTACGGCCATGTTTCATCTAAATAAAGCCATCTTGAACTAATTCAATGGCCTTGAAATTTGATGTTGAATCTTGTTGCCATCTATTATCGTTGTTACGGCCATGTTTCATCCAAATGAAGCCATCTTGTACTATTTGAATGGCCTTGAAATTTGATGTTGAATTTTGTTGCCATCTATTATCGTTGTTACGGCCATGATTCATCCAAATGAAGCCATCTCCCACTAATTCAATGATCTTGAAAATTGATGTTGAATCTTGTTGCCATCTATTATCGTTGTTACGGCCATGTTTCATCCAAATGAAGCTATCTTGAACTAATTCAATGGCCTTGAAATTTGATGTTGAATTTTGTTGCCATCTATTATCGTTGTTACGGCCATGTACCATCCAAATAAAGGCATCTTGAACTAATTCAATGGCCTTGAAATTTGATGTTGAATTTTGTTGCCATCTGTTATCGTTGTTGTGGACATGTTTCATCCAAATGAAGCCATCTTGCACTATTTGAATGGCCTTGAAATTTGAAGTTGATTTTTGCTGCCATCTATTATCGTTGTTACGGCCATGATTCATCCAAATGAAGCCATCTCCCACTAATTCAATGATCTTGAAATTTGATGTTGAATTTTGTTGCCATCAATTATCGTTGTTACGGCCATGTTTCATCCAAATGAAGCCATCTTGCACTATTTGAATGGCCTTGAAATTTGATGTTGAATTTTGTTGCCATCTATTATCGTTGTTACAGCCATTTTTCATCCAAATAAAGGCATCTTGAACTAATTCAATGGCCTTGAAATTTGATGTTGAATTTTGTTGCCATCTATTATCGTTGTTACAGCCATGTTTCATCCAAATGAAGCCATCTTGTACAATTTGAATGGCCTTGAAATTTGATGATGAGTTTTGTTGCCATCTGTTATCGTTGTTACGGCCATGTTTCATCCAAATAAAGCCATCTTGCACTATTTGAATGGCCTTGAAATTTGATGTTGAATCTTGTTGCCATCTATTATCGTTGTTGTGGACATGTTTCATCCAAATGAAGGCATCTTGCACTATTTGAATGGCCTTGAAATTTGAAGTTGAGTTTTGCTGCCATCTATTATCGTTGTTACGGCCATGTTTTATCCAAATAAAGCCATCTTGAACTAATTCAATGGCCTTGAAATTTGATGTTGAATTTTGTTGCCATCTATTATCGTTGTTACGGCCATGTTTCATCCAAATGAAGCCATCTTGCACTAATTCAATGGCCTTGAAATTTGATGTTGAATTTTGTTGCCATCTATTATCGTTGTTACGGCCATGTTTCATCCAAATGAAGCCATCTTGCACTATTTGAATGGCCTTGAAATTTGATGTTGAATTTTGTTGCCATCTATTATCGTTGTTACAGCCATGTTTCATCCAAATGAAGCCATCTTGCACTATTTGAATGGCCTTGAAATTTGATGTTGAGTTTTTCTGCCATCTATTATCGTTGTTACGGCCATATTTCATCCAAATGAAGCCATCTTGTACTATTTGAATGGCCTTGAAATTTGATGTTGAATTTTGTTGCCATCTATTATTGTTGTTACGGCCATGTTTCATCCAAAGGAAGCCATCTTGTACTATTTGAATGGCCTTGAAATTTGATGTTGAATCTTGTTGCCATCTATTATCGTTGTTACGGCCATGTTCGTGCAAATAAAGGCATTTTGAACTAATTCAATGGCCTTGAAATTTGATGTAAAATTTTGTTGCCATCTATTATCGTTGTTACGGCCATGTTTCATCCAAATGAAGCCATCTTGAACTAATTCAATGGCCTTGAAATTTGATGTTGAATTTTGTTGCCATCTGTTATCGTTGTTACAGCCATGTTTCATCCAAATGAAGCCATCTTGCACTATTTGAATGGCCTTGAAATTTGATGTTGAATTTTGTTGCCAGCTATTATCGTTGTTACGGCCATGTTTCATCCAAATGAAGGCATCTTGAACTAATTCAATGGCCTTGAAATTTGATGTTGAATTTTGTTGCCATCTATTATCGTTGTTACGGCCATGTTTCATCCAAATGAAGCCATCTTGCACTATTTGAATGGCCTTGAAATTTGATGTTGAATTTTGTTGCCATCTATTATCGTTGTTACGGCCATGTTTCATCCAAATGAAGCCATCTTGTACTATTTGAATGGCCTTGAAATTTGATGTTGAATCTTGTTGCCATCTATTATCGTTGTTACGGCCATGTTTCATCCAAATAAAGCCATCTTGCACTATTTGAATGGCCTTGAAATTTGATGTTGATTTTTGTTGCCATCTATTATCGTTGTTACGGCCATGTTTCATCCAAATGAAGCCATCTTGCACTATTTGAATGGCCTTGAAATTTGATGTTGAATTTTGTTGCCATCTATTATCGTTGTTACGGCCATGTTTCATCCAAATGAAGCCATCTTGAACTAATTCAATGGCCTTGAAATTTGATGTTGAATTTTGTTGCCATCTATTATCGTTGTTACGGCCATGTATCATCCAAATGAAGCCATCTCCCACTAATTCAATGGCCTTGAAATTTGATGTTGAATCTTGTTGCCATCTATTATCGTTGTTACGGCCATGTTTCATCCAAATGAAGCCATCTCCCACAAATTCAATGGCCTTGAAATTTGATGTTGAATCTTGTTGCCATCTATTATCGTTGTTACGGCCATGTTTCATCCAAATGAAGCCATCTTGCACTATTTGAATGGCCTTGAAATTTGATTTTGAATCTTGTTGCCATCTATTATCGTTGTTACGGCCATGTTTCATCCAAATAAAGGCATCTTGAACTAATTCAATGGCCTTGAAATTTGATGTTGAATTTTGTTGCCATCTATTATCGTTGTTACGGCCATGTTTCATCGAAATGAAGCCATCTTGTACTATTTGAATGGCCTTGAAATTTGATGTTGAATTTTGTTGCCATCTATTATCGTTGTTACGGCCATGTTTCATCCAAATGAAGCCATCTTGTACTATTTGAATGGCCTTGAAATTTGATGTTGAATTTTGTTGCCATCTATTATCGTTGTTACGGCCATGTTTCATCCAAATAAAGCCATCTTGTACTATTTGAATGGCCTTGAAATTTGATGTTGAATCTTGTTACCATCTATTATCGTTGTTACGGCCATGTTTCATCCAAATGAAGCCATCTTGCACTATTTGAATGGCCTTGAAATTTGAAGTTGATTTTTGCTGCCATCTATTATCGTTATTACGGCCATGTTTAATTCAAATGAAGCCATCTTGCACTATTTGAATGGCCTTGAAATTTGATGTTGAATTTTGTTGCCATCTATTATCGTTGTTACGGCCATGTTTCATCCAAATGAAGCCATCTTGAACTAATTCAATGGCCTTGAAATTTGATGTTGAATTTTGTTGCCATCTATTATCGTTGTTACGGCCATGTTTCATCCAAATGAAGCCATCTTGCACTATTTGAACTGGCATCTTGAACTAATTCAATGGCCTTGAAATTTTATGTTGAATTTTGTTGCCATCTATTATCGTTATTACGGCCATGTTTCATCCAAATGAAGCCATCTTGCACTATTTGAATGGCCTTGAAATTTGAAGTTGATTTTTGCTGCCATCTATTATCGTTATTACGGCCATGTTTAATTCAAATGAAGCCATCTTGCACTATTTGAATGGCCTTGAAATTTGATGTTGAATTTTGTTGCCATCTATTATCGTTGTTACGGCCATGTTTCATCCAAATGAAGCCATCTTGCACTAATTCAATGGCCTTGAAATTTGATGTTGAATTTTGTTGCCATCTATTATCGTTGTTACGGCCATGTTTCATCCAAATGAAGCCATCTTGCACTATTTGAACTGGCATCTTGAACTAATTCAATGGCCTTGAAATTTTATGTTGAATTTTGTTGCCATCTATTATCGTTGTTACGGCCATGTTTCATCCAAATGAAGCCATCTTGCACTATTTGAACTGGCATCTTGAACTAATTCAATGGCCTTGAAATTTTATGTTGAATTTTGTTGCCATCTATTATCGTTGTTACAGCCATGTTTCATCCAAATGAAGCCATCTTGCACTATTTGAATGGCCTTGAAATTTGAAGTTGATTTTTGCTGCCATCTATTATCGTTATTACGGCCATGTTTAATTCAAATGAAGCCATCTTGCACTATTTGAATGGCCTTGAAATTTGATGTTGAATTTTGTTGCCATCTATTATCGTTGTTACGGCCATGTTTCATCCAAATGAAGCCATCTAGAACTAATTCAATGGCCTTGAAATTTGATGTTGAATTTTGTTGCCATCTATTATCGTTGTTACGGCCATGTTTCATCCAAATGAAGCCATCTTGCACTATTTGAACTGGCATCTTGAACTAATTCAATGGCCTTGAAATTTTATGTCGAATTTTGTTGCCATCTATTATCGTTGTTACGGCCATGTTTCATCCAAATGAAGCCATCTTGCACTATTTGAATGGCCTTGAAATTTGATGTTGAATTTTGTTGCCATCTATTATCGTTGTTACAGCCATGTTTCATCCAAATGAAGCCATCTTGTACTATTTGAATGGCCTTGAAATTTGATGTTGAGTTTTTCTGCCATCTATTATCGTTGTTACGGCCATATTTCATCCAAATGAAGCCATCTTGTACTATTTGAATGGCCTTGAAATTTGATGTTGAATTTTGTTGCCATCTATTATTGTTGTTACGGCCATGTTTCATCCAAAGGAAGCCATCTTGTACTATTTGAATGGCCTTGAAATTTGATGTTGAATCTTGTTGCCATCTATTATCGTTGTTACGGCCATGTTCGTGCAAATAAAGGCATTTTGAACTAATTCAATGGCCTTGAAATTTGATGTTGAATTTTGTTGCCATCAATTATCGTTGTTTCGGCCATGTTTCATCCAAATGAAGCCATCTTGAACTAATTCAATGGCCTTAAAATTTGATGTTGAATTTTGTTGCCATCTGTTATCGTTGTTACAAACATGTTTCATCCAAATGAAGCCATCTTGCACTATTTGAATGGCCTTGAAATTTGATGTTGAATTTTGTTGCCAGCTATTATCGTTGTTACGGCCATGTTTCATCCAAATGAAGGCATCTTGAACTAATTCAATGGCCTTGAAATTTGATGTTGAATTTTTTTGCCATCTATTATCGTTGTTACGGCCATGTTTCATCCAAATGAAGGCATCTTGCACTATTTGAATGGCCTTGAAATTTGATGTTGAATTTTGTTGCCATCTATTATCGTTGTTACGGCCATGTTTCATCCAAATGAAGCCATCTTGCACTATTTGAATGGCCTTGAAATTTGATGTTGAATTTTGTTGCCATCTATTATCGTTGTTACGGCCATGTTTCATCCAAATGAAGCCATCTTGTACTATTTGAATGGCCTTGAAATTTGATGTTGAATCTTGTTAACATCTATTATCGTTGTTACGGCCATGTTTCATCCAAATAAAGCCATCTTGCACTATTTGAATGGCCTTGAAATTTGATGTTGATTTTTGTTGCCATCTATTATCGTTGTTACGGCCATGTTTCATCCAAATGAAGCCATCTTGCACTATTGGAATGGCCTTGAAATTTGATGTTGAATTTTGTTGCCATCTATTATCGTTGTTACGGCCATGTTTCATCCAAATGAAGCCATCTTGAACTAATTCAATGGCCTTGAAATTTGATGTTGAATTTTGTTGCCATCTATTATCGTTGTTACGGCCATGTATCATCCAAATGAAGCCATCTCCCACTAATTCAATGGCCTTGAAATTTGATGTTGAATCTTGTTGCCATCTATTATCGTTGTTACGGCCATGTTTCATCCAAATGAAGCCATCTCCCACAAATTCAATGGCCTTGAAATTTGATGTTGAATCTTGTTGCCATCTATTATCGTTGTTACGGCCATGTTTCATCCAAATGAAGCCATCTTGCACTATTTGAATGGCCTTGAAATTTGATGTTGAATTTTGTTGCCATCTATTATCGTTGTTACGGCCATGTTTCATCCAAATAAAGGCATCTTGAACTAATTCAATGGCCTTGAAATTTGATGTTGAATTTTGTTGCCATCTATTATCGTTGTTACGGCCATGTTTCATCGAAATGAAGCCATCTTGTACTATTTGAATGGCCTTGAAATTTGATGTTGAATTTTGTTGCCATCTATTATCGTTGTTACGGCCATGTTTCATCCAAATGAAGCCATCTCCCACTAATTCAATGGCCTTGAAATTTGATGTTGAATCTTGTTGCCATCTATTATCGTTGTTACGGCCATGTTTCATCCAAATAAAGCCATCTTGTACTATTTGAATGGCCTTGAAATTTGATGTTGAATTTTGTTGCCATCAATTATCGTTGTTACGGCCATGTTTTATCCAAATAAAGCCATCTTGCACTATTTGAACTGGCATCTTGAACTAATTCAATGGCCTTGAAATTTGATGTTGATTTTTGTTGCCATCTATTATCGTTGTTACAGCCATGTTTCATCCAAATGAAGCCATCTTGTACAATTTGAATGGCCTTGAAATTTGATGTTGAATTTTGTTGCCATCTATTATCGTTGTTACGGCCATGTTTCATCCAAATAAAGCCATCTTGCACTATTTGAATGGCCTTGAAATTTGATGTTGAATCTTGTTGCCATCTATTATCGTTGTTGTGGACATGTTTCATCCAAATGAAGCCATCTTGCACTATTTGAATGGCCTTGAAATTTGAAGTTGATTTTTGCTGCCATCTATTATCGTTGTTACGGCCATGTTTTATCCAAATAAAGCCATCTTGCACTATTTGAACTGGCATCTTGAACTAATTCAATGGCCTTGAAATTTGATGTTGAATTTTGTTGCCATCTATTATCGTTGTTACGGCCATGTTTCATCCAAATGAAGCCATCTTGCACTATTTGAATGGCCTTGAAATTTGATGTTGAATTTTGTTGCCATCTATTATTGTTGTTACGGCCATGTTTCATCTAAATAAAGCCATCTTGAACTAATTCAATGGCCTTGAAATTTGATGTTGAATCTTGTTGCCATCTATTATCGTTGTTACGGCCATGTTTCATCCAAATGAAGCCATCTTGCACTATTTGAATGGCCTTGAAATTTGATGTTGAATTTTGTTGCCATCTATTATCGTTGTTACAGCCATTTTTCATCCAAATAAAGGCATCTTGAACTAATTCAATGGCCTTGAAATTTGATGTTGATTTTTGTTGCCATCTATTATCGTTGTTACAGCCATGTTTCATCCAAATGAAGCCATCTTGTACAATTTGAATGGCCTTGAAATTTGATGTTGAATTTTGTTGCCATCTATTATCGTTGTTACGGCCATGTTTCATCCAAATAAAGCCATCTTGCACTATTTGAATGGCCTTGAAATTTGATGTTGAATCTTGTTGCCATCTATTATCGTTGTTGTGGACATGTTTCATCCAAATGAAGCCATCTTGCACTATTTGAATGGCCTTGAAATTTGATGTTGAATTTTGTTGCCATCTATTATCGTTGTTACGGCCATGTTTCATCCAACTGAAGCCATCTTGCACTATTTGAACTGGCATCTTGAACTAATTCAATGGCCTTGAAATTTGATGTTGAATTTTGTTGCCATCTATTATCGTTGTTACGGCCATGTTTCATCCAAATGAAGCCATCTTGCACTATTTGAATGGCCTTGAAATTTGATGTTGAATTTTGTTGCCATCTATTATTGTTGTTACGGCCATGTTTCATCCAAATAAAGCCATCTTGAACTAATTCAATGGCCTTGAAATTTGATGTTGAATCTTGTTGCCATCTATTATCGTTGTTACGGCCATGTTTCATCCAAATGAAGCCATCTTGTACTATTTGAATGGCCTTGAAATTTGATGTTGAATTTTGTTGCCATCTATTATCGTTGTTACGGCCATGATTCATCCAAATGAAGCCATCTCCCACTAATTCAATGATCTTGAAAATTGATGTTGAATCTTGTTGCCATCTATTATCGTTGTTACGGCCATGTTTCATCCAAATGAAGCTATCTTGAACTAATTCAATGGCCTTGAAATTTGATGTTGAATTTTGTTGCCATCTATTATCGTTGTTACGGCCATGAACCATCCAAATAAAGCCATCTTGCACTATTTGAATGGGCTTGAAATTTGATGTTGAATTTTGTTGCCATCTATTATCGTTGTTACAGCCATGTTTCATCCAAATGAAGCCATCTTGCACTATTTGAATGGCCTTGAAATTTGATGTTGAGTTTTTCTGCCATCTATTATCGTTGTTACGGCCATGTTTCATCCAAATGAAGCCATCTTGAACTAATTCAATGGCCTTGAAATTTGATGTTGAATCTTGTTGCCATCTATTATCGTTGTTACGGCCATGTTTCATCCAAATGAAGCCATCTTGTACTATTTGAATGGCCTTGAAATTTGATGTTGAATTTTGTTGCCATCTATTATCGTTGTTACGGCCATGATTCATCCAAATGAAGCCATCTTGAACTAATTCAATGGCCTTGAAATTTGATGTTGAATTTTGTTGCCATCTATTATCGTTGTTACGGCCATGTTTCATCCAAATAAAGCCATCTTGTACGATTTGAATGGCCTTGAAATTTGATGTTGATTTTTGTTGCCATCTATTATCGTTGTTACAGCCTTGTTTCATCCAAATGAAGCCATCTTGTAGTATTTGAATGGCCTTGAAATTTGATGTTGAGTTTTTTTGCCATCTATTATCGTTGTTACGGCCATGTTTCATCGAAATGAAGCCATCTTGCACTATTTGAATGGCCTTGAAATCTGATGTTGAATTTTGTTGCCATCTATTATCGTTGTTACGGCCATGTTTCATCCAAATGAAGCCATCTTGAACTAATTCAATGGCCTTGAAATTTGATGTTGAATCTTGTTGCCATCTATTATCGTTGTTACGGCCATGTTTCATCCAAATGAAGCCATCTTGTACTATTTGAATGGCCTTGAAATTTGATGTTGATTTTTGTTGCCATCTATTATCGTTGTTACGGCCATGTTTCATCCAAATGAAGCCATCTTGAACTAATTCAATGGCCTTGAAATTTGATGTTGAGTTTTTTTGCCATCTATTATCGTTGTTACGGCCATGTACCATCCAAATAAAGCCATCTTGCACTATTTGAATAGGCTTGAAATTTGATGTTGAATTTTGTTGCCATCTATTATCGGTGTTACAGCCATGTTTCATCCAAATGAAGCCATCTTGCACTATTTGAATGGCCTTGAAATTTGAAGTTGATTCTTGCTGCCATCTATTATCGTTGTTACGGCCATGTTTTATCCAAATAAAGCCATCTTGCACTATTTGAATGGCCTTGAAATTTGATGTTGAATTTTGTTGCCATCTATTATCGTTGTTACGGCCATGTTTCATCCAAATAAAGCCATCTTGAACTTATTCAATGGCCTTGAAATTCGATGTTGAATTTTGTTGCCATCTATTATCGTTGTTACGGCCATGTTTCATCCAAATGAAGCCATCTTGCACTATTTGGACTGGCATCTTGAACTTATTCAATGGCCTTGAAATTTGATGTTGAATTTTGTTGCCATCTATTATCGTTGTTACGGCCATGTTGCATCCAAATGAAGCCATCTTGCACTATTTGAATGGCCTTGAAATTTGATGTTGAATTTTGTTGCCATCTATTATCGTTGTTACGGCCATGTTTCATCCAAATGAAGCCATCTTGTACTATTTGAATGGCCTTGAAATTTGATGTTGAGTTTTTCTGCCATCTATTATCGTTGTTACGGCCATATTTCATCCAAATGAAGCCATCTTGAACTAATTCAATGGCCTTGAAATTTGATGTTGAATTTTGTTGCCATCTATTATCGTTGTTACGGCCATGTATCATCCAAATGAAGCCATCTCCCACTAATTCAATGGCCTTGAAATTTGATTTTGAATCTTGTTGCCATCTATTATCGTTGTTACGGCCATGTTTCATCCAAATGAAGCCATCTTGCACTATTTGAATGGCCTTGAAATTTGATGTTGAATCTTGTTGCCATCTATTATCGTTGTTACGGCCATGTTTCATCCAAATGAAGCCATCTTGCACTATTTGAATGGCCTTGAAATTTGATGTTGAGTTTTTCTGCCATCTATTATCGTTGTTACGGCCATGTTTCATCCAAATGAAGGCATCTTGAACTAATTCAATGGCCTTGAAATTTGATGTTGAATTTTGTTGCCATCTATTATCGTTGTTACGGCCATGTTTCATCGAAAGGAAGCCATCTTGTACTATTTGAATGGCCTTGAAATTTGATGTTGAATTTTGTTGCCATCTATTATCGTTGTTACAGCCATGTTTCATCCAAATGAAGCCATCTCCCACTAATTCAATGGCCTTGAAATTTGATGTTGAGTTTTGTTGCCATCTATTATCGTTGTTACGGCCATATTTCATCCAAATAAAGCCATCTTGCACTATTTGAATGGCCTTGAAATTTGATGTTGAATTTTGTTGCCATCAATTATCGTTGTTACGGCCATGTTTTATCCAAATGAAGCCATCTTGCACTATTTGAATGGCCTTGAAATTTGATGTTGAATTTTGTTGCCATCTATTATCGTTGTTACGGCCATGTTTCATCCAAATAAAGCCATCTTGCACTATTTGAATGGCCTTGAAATTTGATGTTGAGTTTTTTTGCCATCTATTATCGTTGTTACGGCCATGTTTCATCCAAATGAAGCCATCTTGAACTAATTCAATGGCCTTGAAATTTGATGTTGAATCTTGTTGCCATCTATTATCGTTGTTGTGGACATGTTTCATCCAAATGAAGCCATCTTGCACTGTTTGAATGGCCTTGAAATTTGATGTTGAATTTTGTTGCCATCTATTATCGTTGTTACGGCCACGTTTTATCCAAATAAAGCCATCTTGAACTAATTCAATGGCCTTGAAATTTGATGTTGAATTTTGTTGCCATCTATTATCGTTGTTACGGCCATGTTTCATCCAAATGAAGCCATCTTGCACTATTTGAACTGGCATCTTGAACTAATTCAATGGCCTTGAAATTTGATGTTGAATTTTGTTGCCATCTATTATCGTTGTTACGGCCATGTTTCATCGAAATGAAGCCATCTTGCACTATTTGAATGGCCTTGAAATTTGATGTTGAATTTTGTTGCCATCTATTATCGTTGTTACGGCCATGTTCCATCTAAATAAAGCCATCTTGAACTAATTCAATGGCCTTGAAATTTGATGTTGAATCTTGTTGCCATCTATTATCGTTGTTACGGCCATGTTTCATCCAAATGAAGACATCTTGTACTATTTGAATGGCCTTGAAATTTGATGTTGAATTTTGTTGCCATCTATTATCGTTGTTACGGCCATGTTTCATCCAAATGAAGCCATCTTGAACTAATTCAATGGCCTTGAAATTTGATGTTGAATTTTGTTGCCATCTATTATCGTTGTTACGGCCATGTTTCATCCAAATAAAGCCATCTTGCACTATTTGAACTGGCATCTTGAACTAATTCAATGGCCTTGAAATTTGATGTTGAATTTTGTTGCCATCTATTATCGTTGTTACGGCCATGTTTCATCGAAATGAAGCCATCTTGTACTATTTGAATGGCCTTGAAATTTGATGTTGAATTTGGTTGCCATCTATTATCGTTGTTACGGCCATGTTCCATCTAAATAAAGCCATCTTGAACTAATTCAATGGCCTTGAAATTTGATGTTGAATCTTGTTGCCATCTATTATCGTTGTTACGGCCATGTTTCATCCAAATGAAGCCATCTTGTACTATTTGAATGGCCTTGAAATTTGATGTTGAATTTTGTTGCCATCTATTATCGTTGTTACGGCCATGTTTCATCCAAATAAAGCCATCTTGCACTATTTCAATGGCCTTGAAATTTGATGTTGAATTTTGTTGCCATCTATTATCGTTGTTACGGCCATGTTTCATCCAAATGAAGCCATCTTGCACTATTTGAATGGCCTTGAAATTTGATGTTGAATTTTGTTGCCATCTATTATCGTTGTTACAGCCATGATTCATCCAAATGAAGCCATCTTGAACTAATTCAATGGTCTTGAAAATTGATGTTGAATCTTGTTGCCATCTATTATCGTTGTTACGGCCATGTTTCATCCAAATAAAGCCATCTTGCACTATTTGAATGGGCTTGAAATTTGATGTTGAATTTTGTTGCCATCTATTATCGTTGTTACGGCCATGTTTCATCCAAATAAAGCCATCTTGCACTATTTGAATGGCCTTGAAATTTGATGTTGAGTTTTTTTGCCATCTATTATCGTTGTTACGGCCATGTTTCATCCAAATGAAGCCATCTTGAACTAATTCAATGGCCTTGAAATTTGATGTTGAATCTTGTTGCCATCTATTATCGTTGTTACGGCCATGTTTCATCCAAATGAAGCCATCTTGTACTATTTGAATGGCCTTGAAATTTGATGTTGAATTTTGTTGCCATCTATTATCGTTGTTACGGCCATGATTCATCCAAATGAAGCCATCTTGAACTAATTCAATGGTCTTGAAATTTGATGTTGAATTTTGTTGCCATCTATTATCGTTGTTACGGCCATGTTTCATCCAAATGAAGCCATCTTGTACGATTTGAATGGCCTTGAAATTTGATGTTGAGTTTTTTTGCCATCTATTATCGTTGTTACAGCCTTGTTTCATCCAAATGAAGCCATCTTGTACTATTTGAATGGCCTTGAAATTTGATGTTGATTTTTGTTGCCATCTATTATCGTTGTTACGGCCATGTTTCATCCAAATGAAGCCATCTTGTAGTAGTTGAATGGCCTTGAAATTTGATGTTGAGTTTTTTTGCCATCTATTATCGTTGTTACGGCCATGTATCATCCAAATGAAGCCATCTTGCTCTATTTGAATGGCCTTGAAATTTGATGTTGAATTTTGTTGCCATCTATTATCGTTGTTACGGCCATGTTTCATCCAAATGAAGCCATCTTGTACTATTTGAATGGCCTTGAAATTTGATGTTGAATCTTGTTGCCATCTATTATCGTTGTTACGGCCATGTTTCATCGAAATGAAGCCATCTTGCACTATTTGAATGGCCTTGAAATTTGATGTTGAATTTTGTTGCCATCTATTATCGTTGTTACGGTCATGTGTCATCCAAATAAAGCCATCTTGAACTAATTCAATGGCCTTGAAATTTGATGTTGAATCTTGTTGCCATCTATTATCGTTGTTACGGCCATGTTTCATCCAAATGAAGCCATCTTGCACTATTTGAATGGCCTTGAAATTTGATGTTGATTTTTGTTGCCATCTATTATCGTTGTTACGGCCATGTTTCATCCAAATGAAGCCATCTTGCACTATTTGAACTGGCTTTTGAACTAATTCAATGGCCTTGAAATTTGATGTTGAATTTTGTTGCCATCTATTATCGTTGTTTCGGCCATGTTTCATCCAAATGAAGCCATCTTGCACTATTTGAATGGCCTTGAAATTTGATGTTGAATTTTGTTGCCATCTATTATTGTTGTTACGGCCATGTTTCATCTAAATAAAGCCATCTTGAACTAATTCAATGGCCTTGAAATTTGATGTTGAATCTTGTTGCCATCTATTATCGTTGTTACGGCCATGTTTCATCCAAATGAAGCCATCTTGAACTAATTCAATGGTCTTGAAATTTGATGTTGAATTTTGTTGCCATCTATTATCGTTGTTACGGCCATGTACCATCCAAATAAAGCCATCTTGCACTATTTGAATGGGCTTGAAATTTGATGTTGAATTTTGTTGCCATCTATTATCGTTGTTACGGCCATGTTTCATCCAAATAAAGCCATCTTGAACTAATTCAATGGCCTTGAAATTCGATGTTGAATTTTGTTGCCATCTATTATCGTTGTTACGGCCATGTTTCATCCAAATGAAGCCATCTTGAACTAATTCAATGGCCTTGAAATTTGATGTTGATTTTTGTTGCCATCTATTATCGTTGTTACGGCCATGTTTCATCCAAATGAAGCCATCTTGCACTATTTAAATGGCCTTGAAATTTGAAGTTGATTTTTGCTGCCATCTATTATCGTTGTTACGGCCATGTTTTATCCAAATAAAGCCATCTTGCACTATTTGAATGGCCTTGAAATTTGATGTTGAATTTTGTTGCCATCTATTATCGTTGTTACGGCCATGTTTCATCCAAATAAAGCCATCTTGAACTAATTCAATGGCCTTGAAATTCGATGTTGAATTTTGTTGCCATCTATTATCGTTGTTACGGCCATGTTTCATCGAAATGAAGCCATCTTGCACTATTTGAATGGCCTTGAAATTTGATGTTGATTTTTGTTGCCATCTATTATCGTTGTTACGGCCATGTTTCATCCAAATGAAGCCATCTTGCACTATTTGAACTGGCTTTTGAACTAATTCAATGGCCTTGAAATTTGATGTTGAATTTTGTTGCCATCTATTATCGTTGTTTCGGCCATGTTTCATCCAAATGAAGCCATCTTGCACTATTTGAATGGCCTTGAAATTTGATGTTGAATTTTGTTGCCATCTATTATTGTTGTTACGGCCATGTTTCATCTAAATAAAGCCATCTTGAACTAATTCAATGGCCTTGAAATTTGATGTTGAATCTTGTTGCCATCTATTATCGTTGTTACGGCCATGTTTCATCCAAATGAAGCCATCTTGTACTATTTGAATGGCCTTGAAATTTGATGTTGAATTTTGTTGCCATCTATTATCGTTGTTACGGCCATGATTCATCCAAATGAAGCCATCTCCCACTAATTCAATGATCTTGAAAATTGATGTTGAATCTTGTTGCCATCTATTATCGTTGTTACGGCCATGTTTCATCCAAATGAAGCTATCTTGAACTAATTCAATGGCCTTGAAATTTGATGTTGAATTTTGTTGCCATCTATTATCGTTGTTACGGCCATGAACCATCCAAATAAAGCCATCTTGCACTATTTGAATGGGCTTGAAATTTGATGTTGAATTTTGTTGCCATCTATTATCGTTGTTACAGCCATGTTTCATCCAAATGAAGCCATCTTGCACTATTTGAATGGCCTTGAAATTTGATGTTGAGTTTTTCTGCCATCTATTATCGTTGTTACGGCCATGTTTCATCCAAATGAAGCCATCTTGAACTAATTCAATGGCCTTGAAATTTGATGTTGAATCTTGTTGCCATCTATTATCGTTGTTACGGCCATGTTTCATCCAAATGAAGCCATCTTGTACTATTTGAATGGCCTTGAAATTTGATGTTGAATTTTGTTGCCATCTATTATCGTTGTTACAGCCATGATTCATCCAAATGAAGCCATCTTGAACTAATTCAATGGCCTTGAAATTTGATGTTGAATTTTGTTGCCATCTATTATCGTTGTTACGGCCATGTTTCATCCAAATAAAGCCATCTTGTACGATTTGAATGGCCTTGAAATTTGATGTTGATTTTTGTTGCCATCTATTATCGTTGTTACAGCCTTGTTTCATCCAAATGAAGCCATCTTGTAGTATTTGAATGGCCTTGAAATTTGATGTTGAGTTTTTTTGCCATCTATTATCGTTGTTACGGCCATGTTTCATCGAAATGAAGCCATCTTGCACTATTTGAATGGCCTTGAAATCTGATGTTGAATTTTGTTGCCATCTATTATCGTTGTTACGGCCATGTTTCATCCAAATGAAGGCATCTTGAACTAATTCAATGGCCTTGAAATTTGATGTTGAATCTTGTTGCCATCTATTATCGTTGTTACGGCCATGTTTCATCCAAATGAAGCCATCTTGTACTATTTGAATGGCCTTGAAATTTGATGTTGATTTTTGTTGCCATCTATTATCGTTGTTACGGCCATGTTTCATCCAAATGAAGCCATCTTGAACTAATTCAATGGCCTTGAAATTTGATGTTGAATTTTGTTGCCATCTATTATCGTTGTTACGGCCATGTACCATCCAAATAAAGCCATCTTGCACTATTTGAATGGGCTTGAAATTTGATGTTGAATTTTGTTGCCATCTATTATCGGTGTTACAGCCATGTTTCATCCAAATGAAGCCATCTTGCACTATTTGAATGGCCTTGAAATTTGAAGTTGATTTTTGCTGCCATCTATTATCGTTGTTACGGCCATGTTTTATCCAAATAAAGCCATCTTGCACTATTTGAATGGCCTTGAAATTTGATGTTGAATTTTGTTGCCATCTATTATCGTTGTTACGGCCATGTTTCATCCAAATAAAGCCATCTTGAACTTATTCAATGGCCTTGAAATTCGATGTTGAATTTTGTTGCCATCTATTATCGTTGTTACGGCCATGTTTCATCCAAATGAAGCCATCTTGCACTATTTGGACTGGCATCTTGAACTTATTCAATGGCCTTGAAATTTGATGTTGAATTTTGTTGCCATCTATTATCGTTGTTACGGCCATGTTGCATCCAAATGAAGCCATCTTGCACTATTTGAATGGCCTTGAAATTTGATGTTGAATTTTGTTGCCATCTATTATCGTTGTTACGGCCATGTTTCATCCAAATGAAGCCATCTTGTACTATTTGAATGGCCTTGAAATTTGATGTTGAGTTTTTCTGCCATCTATTATCGTTGTTACGGCCATATTTCATCCAAATGAAGCCATCTTGAACTAATTCAATGGCCTTGAAATTTGATGTTGAATTTTGTTGCCATCTATTATCGTTGTTACGGCCATGTATCATCCAAATGAAGCCATCTCCCACTAATTCAATGGCCTTGAAATTTGATGTTGAATTTTGTTGCCATCTATTATCGTTGTTACGGCCATGTTTCATCCAAATGAAGGCATCTTGAACTAATTCAATGGCCTTGAAATTTGATGTTGAATTTTGTTGCCATCTATTATCGTTGTTACGGCCATGTTTCATCCAAATGAAGCCATCTTGCACTATTTGAATGGCCTTGAAATTTGATGTTGAGTTTTTCTGCCATCTATTATCGTTGTTACGGCCATATTTCATCCAAATAAAGCCATCTTGCACTATTTGAATGGCCTTGAAATTTGATGTTGAATTTTGTTGCCATCAATTATCGTTGTTACGGCCATGTTTTATCCAAATGAAGCCATCTTGCACTATTTGAATGGCCTTGAAATTTGATGTTGAATTTTGTTGCCATCTATTATCGTTGTTACGGCCATGTATCATCCAAATGAAGCCATCTCCCACTAATTCAATGGCCTTGAAATTTGATGTTGAATTTTGTTGCCATCTATTATCGTTGTTACGGCCATGTTTCATCCAAATGAAGGCATCTTGAACTAATTCAATGGCCTTGAAATTTGATGTTGAATTTTGTTGCCATCTATTATCGTTGTTACGGCCATGTTTCATCGAAAGGAAGCCATCTTGTACTATTTGAATGGCCTTGAAATTTGATGTTGAATTTTGTTGCCATCTATTATCGTTGTTACAGCCATGTTTCATCCAAATGAAGCCATCTTGAACTAATTCAATGGCCTTGAAATTTGATGTTGAGTTTTGTTGCCATCTATTATCGTTGTTACGGCCATATTTCATCCAAATAAAGCCATCTTGCACTATTTGAATGGCCTTGAAATTTGATGTTGAATTTTGTTGCCATCAATTATCGTTGTTACGGCCATGTTTTATCCAAATGAAGCCATCTTGCACTATTTGAATGGCCTTGAAATTTGATGTTGAATTTTGTTGCCATCTATTATCGTTGTTACAGCCATTTTTCATCCAAATAAAGGCATCTTGAACTAATTCAATGGCCTTGAAATTTGATGTTGAATTTTGTTGCCATCTATTATCGTTGTTACAGCCATGTTTCATCCAAATGAAGCCATCTTGTACGATTTGAATGGCCTTGAAATTTGATGTTGAATTTTGTTGCCATCTATTATCGTTGTTACGGCCATGTTTCATCCAAATAAAGCCATCTTGCACTATTTGAATGGCCTTGAAATTTGATGTTGAGTTTTTTTGCCATCTATTATCGTTGTTACGGCCATGTTTCATCCAAATGAAGCCATCTTGAACTAATTCAATGGCCTTGAAATTTGATGTTGAATCTTGTTGCCATCTATTATCGTTGTTGTGGACATGTTTCATCCAAATGAAGCCATCTTGCACTATTTGAATGGCCTTGAAATTTGATGTTGAATTTTGTTGCCATCTATTATCGTTGTTACGGCCACGTTTTATCCAAATAAAGCCATCTTGAACTAATTCAATGGCCTTGAAATTTGATGTTGAATTTTGTTGCCATCTATTATCGTTGTTACGGCCATGTTTCATCCAAATGAAGCCATCTTGCACTATTTGAACTGGCATCTTGAACTAATTCAATGGCCTTGAAATTTGATGTTGAATTTTGTTGCCATCTATTATCGTTGTTACGGCCATGTTTCATCGAAATGAAGCCATCTTGCACTATTTGAATGGCCTTGAAATTTGATGTTGAATTTTGTTGCCATCTATTATCGTTGTTACGGCCATGTTCCATCTAAATAAAGCCATCTTGAACTAATTCAATGGCCTTGAAATTTGATGTTGAATCTTGTTGCCATCTATTATCGTTGTTACGGCCATGTTTCATCCAAATGAAGACATCTTGTACTATTTGAATGGCCTTGAAATTTGATGTTGAATTTTGTTGCCATCTATTATCGTTGTTACGGCCATGTTTCATCCAAATGAAGCCATCTTGAACTAATTCAATGGCCTTGAAATTTGATGTTGAATTTTGTTGCCATCTATTATCGTTGTTACGGCCATGTTTCATCCAAATAAAGCCATCTTGCACTATTTGAACTGGCATCTTGAACTAATTCAATGGCCTTGAAATTTGATGTTGAGTTTTTTTGCCATCTATTATCGTTGTTACGGCCATGTTTCATCGAAATGAAGCCATCTTGCACTATTTGAATGGCCTTGAAATTTGATGTTGAATTTTGTTGCCATCTATTATCGTTGTTACGGCCATGTTCCATCTAAATAAAGCCATCTTGAACTAATTCAATGGCCTTGAAATTTGATGTTGAATCTTGTTGCCATCTATTATCGTTGTTACGGCCATGTTTCATCCAAATGAAGCCATCTTGTACTATTTGAATGGCCTTGAAATTTGATGTTGAATTTTGTTGCCATCTATTATCGTTGTTACGGCCATGTTTCATCCAAATGAAGCCATCTTGCACTATTTGAATGGCCTTGAAATTTGATGTTGAATTTTGTTGCCATCTATTATCGTTGTTACGGCCATGATTCATCCAAATGAAGCCATCTTGAACTAATTCAATGGTCTTGAAAATTGATGTTGAATCTTGTTGCCATCTATTATCGTTGTTACGGCCATGTTTCATCCAAATAAAGCCATCTTGCACTATTTGAATGGGCTTGAAATTTGATGTTGAATTTTGTTGCCATCTATTATCGTTGTTACGGCCATGTTTCATCCAAATAAAGCCATCTTGCACTATTTGAATGGCCTTGAAATTTGATGTTGAGTTTTTTTGCCATCTATTATCGTTGTTACGGCCATGTTTCATCCAAATGAAGCCATCTTGAACTAATTCAATGGCCTTGAAATTTGATGTTGAATCTTGTTGCCATCTATTATCGTTGTTACGGCCATGTTTCATCCAAATGAAGCCATCTTGTACTATTTGAATGGCCTTGAAATTTGATGTTGAATTTTGTTGCCATCTATTATCGTTGTTACGGCCATGATTCATCCAAATGAAGCCATCTTGAACTAATTCAATGGTCTTGAAATTTGATGTTGAATTTTGTTGCCATCTATTATCGTTGTTACGGCCATGTTTCATCCAAATGAAGCCATCTTGTACGATTTGAATGGCCTTGAAATTTGATGTTGATTTTTGTTGCCATCTATTATCGTTGTTACAGCCTTGTTTCATCCAAATGAAGCCATCTTGTACTATTTGAATGGCCTTGAAATTTGATGTTGATTTTTGTTGCCATCTATTATCGTTGTTACGGCCATGTTTCATCCAAATGAAGCCATCTTGTAGTAGTTGAATGGCCTTGAAATTTGATGTTGAGTTTTTTTGCCATCTATTATCGTTGTTACGGCCATGTATCATCCAAATGAAGCCATCTTGCTCTATTTGAATGGCCTTGAAATTTGATGTTGAATTTTGTTGCCATCTATTATCGTTGTTACGGCCATGTTTCATCCAAATGAAGCCATCTTGTACTATTTGAATGGCCTTGAAATTTGATGTTGAATCTTGTTGCCATCTATTATCGTTGTTACGGCCATGTTTCATCGAAATGAAGCCATCTTGCACTATTTGAATGGCCTTGAAATTTGATGTTGAATTTTGTTGCCATCTATAATCGTTGTTACGGTCATGTGTCATCCAAATAAAGCCATCTTGAACTAATTCAATGGCCTTGAAATTTGATGTTGAATCTTGTTGCCATCTATTATCGTTGTTACGGCCATGTTTCATCCAAATGAAGCCATCTTGAACTAATTCAATGGTCTTGAAATTTGATGTTGAATTTTGTTGCCATCTATTATCGTTGTTACGGCCATGTACCATCCAAATAAAGCCATCTTGCACTATTTGAATGGGCTTGAAATTTGATGTTGAATTTTGTTGCCATCTATTATCGTTGTTACGGCCATGTTTCATCCAAATAAAGCCATCTTGAACTAATTCAATGGTCTTGAAATTTGATGTTGAATTTTGTTGCCATCTATTATCGTTGTTACGGCCATGTACCATCCAAATAAAGCCATCTTGCACTATTTGAATGGGCTTGAAATTTGATGTTGAATTTTGTTGCCATCTATTTTCGTTGTTACGGCCATGTTTCATCCAAATAAAGCCATCTTGAACTAATTCAATGGCCTTGAAATTCGATGTTGAATTTTGTTGCCATCTATTATCGGTGTTACGGCCATGTTTCATCCAAATAAAGCCATCTTGAACTAATTCAACGGCCTTGAAATTTGATGTTGATTTTTGTTGCCATCTATTATCGTTGTTACGGCCATGTTTCATCCAAATGAAGCCATCTTGCACTATTTAAATGGCCTTGAAATTTGAAGTTGATTTTTGCTGCCATCTATTATCGTTGTTACGGCCATGTTTTATCCAAATAAAGCCATCTTGCACTATTTGAATGGCCTTGAAATTTGATGTTGAATTTTGTTGCCATCTATTATCGTTGTTACGGCCATGTTTCATCCAAATAAAGCCATCTTGAACTAATTCAATGGCCTTGAAATTTGATGTTGAATTTTGTTGCCATCTATTATCGTTGTTACGGCCATGTTTCATCCAAATGAAGCCATCTTGCACTATTTGAATGGCCTTGAAATTTGATGTTGATTTTTGTTGCCATCTATTATCGTTGTTACGGCCATGTTTCATCCAAATGAAGCCATCTTGCACTATTTGAATGGCCTTGAAATTTGATGTTGAGTTTTTCTGCCATCTATTATCGTTGTTACGGCCATATTTCATCCAAATGAAGCCATCTTGTACTTTTTGAATGGCCTTGAAATTTGATGTTGAATTTTGTTGCCATCTATTATTGTTGTTACAGCCATGTTTCATCCAAACGAAGGCATCTTGTACTATTTGAATGGCCTTGAAATTTGATGTTGAATTTTGTTGCCATCTATTATCGTTGTTACGGCCATGTTTCATCCAAATGAAGCCATCTTGCACTATTTGAATGGCCTTGAAATTTGATGTTGAATTTTGTTGCCATCTATTATCGTTGTTACGGCCATGTTTCATCCAAATGAAGCCATCTAGCACTATTTGAATGGCCTTGAAATTTGATGTTGAATTTTGTTGCCATCTATTATCGTTGTTACGGCCATGTTTCATCCAAATGAAGCCATCTTGTACTAATTCAATGGCCTTGAAATTTGATGTTGAATTTTGTTGCCATCTATTATCGTTGTTACGGCCATGTTTCATCCAAATGAAGCCATCTTGCACTATTTGAATGGCCTTGAAATTTGATGTTGATTTTTGTTGCCATGTTGCCGATAATAGTATCGTTGTTACAGCCATGTTTCATCCAAATGAAGCCATCGTGCACTTTTTGAATGGCCTTGAAATTTGATGTTGAATTTTGTTGCCATCTATTATCGTTGTTACGGCCATGTTTCATCCAAATGAAGCCATCTTGTACTATTTGAATGGCCTTGAAATTTGATGTTGAGTTTTTCTGCCATCTATTATCGTTGTTACGGCCATATTTCATCCAAATGAAGCCATCTTGTACTTTTTGAATGGCCTTGAAATTTGATGTTGAATTTTGTTGCCATCTATTATCGTTGTTACAGCCATGTTTCATCCAAATGAAGCCATCTTGTACTATTTGAATGGCCTTGAAATTTGATGTTGAATTTTGTTGCCATCAATTATCGTTGTTACGGCCATGTTTCATCCAAATGAAGCCATCTTGCACTATTTGAATGGCCTTGAAATTTGATGTTGAATTTTGTTGCCATCTATTATCGTTGTTACGGCCATGTTTCATCGAAATGAAGCCATCTTGCACTATTTGAATGGCCTTGAAATTTGATGTTGAATTTTGTTGCCATCTATTATCGTTGTTACGGCCATGTTTCATCTAAATGAAGCCATCTTGCACTATTTGAATGGCCTTGAAATTTGATGTTAATTTTTGTTGCCATCTATTATCGTTGTTACAGCCATGTTTCATCCAAATGAAGCCATCTTGTACTATTTGAATGGCCTTGAAATTTGATGTTGAATTTTGTTGCCATCTATTATCGTTGTTACGGCCATGTTTCATCCAAATGAAGCCATCTTGTACTATTTGAATGGCCTTGAAATTTGATGTTGAGTGTTTTTGCCATCTATTATCGTTGTTACGGCCATGTTTCATCCAAATGAAGCCATCTTGCACTATTTGAATGGCCTTGAAATTTGATGTTGAATTTTGTTGCCATCTATTATCGTTGTTACGGCCATGTTTCATCCAAATGAAGCCATCTCCCACTAATTCAATGGTCTTCAAATTTGATGTTGAATCTTGTTGCCATCTATTATCGTTGTTACGGCCATGTTTCATCCAAATGAAGCCATCTTGTACTTTTTTAATGGCCTTGAAATTTGATGTTGAATTTTGTTGCCATCTATTATCGTTGTTACGGCCATGTTTCATCGAAATGAAGCCATCTTGCACTATTTGAATGGCCTTGAAATTTGATGTTGAATTTTGTTGCCATCTATTATCGTTGTTACGGCCATGTTTCATCCAAATGAAGCCATCTTGTACTATTTGAATGGCCTTGAAATTTGATGTTGAGTGTTTTTGTCATCTATTATCGTTGTTACGGCCATGTTTCATCCAAATGAAGCCATCTTGCACTATTTGAATGGCCTTGAAATTTGATGTTGAATTTTGTTGCCATCTATTATCGTTGTTACGGCCATGATTCATCCAAATGAAGCCATCTTGAACTAATTCAATGGTCTTGAAATTTGATGTTGAATTTTGTTGCCATCTATTATCGTTGTTACGGCCATGTTTCATCCAAATGAAGCCATCTTGTACTATTTGAATGGCCTTGAAATTTGATGTTGAATTTTGTTGCCATCTATTATCGTTGTTACGGCCATGTTTCATCCAAATGAAGCCATCTTGTACTATTTGAATGGCCTTGAAATTTGATGTTGAGTTTTTTTGCCATCTATTATCGTTGTTACGGCCATGTTTCATCCAAATGAAGCCATCTTGTAGTATTTGAATGGCCTTGAAATTTTATGTTGAGTTTTTTTGCCATCTATTATCGTTGTTACAGCCATGTTTCATCCAAATGAAGCCATCTTGTACTATTTGAATGGCCTTGAAATTTGATGTTGATTTTTGTTGCCATCTATTATCGTTGTTACAGCCATGTTTCATCCAAATGAAGCCATCTTGCACTATTTGAATGGCCTTGAAATTTGATGTTGAATTTTGTTGCCATCTATTATCGTTGTTACGGCCATGTTTCATCCAAATGAAGCCATCTTGAACTAATTCAATGGTCTTGAAATTTGATGTTGAATTTTGTTGCCATCTATTATCGTTGTTACGGCCATGTTTCATCCAAATGAAGCCATCTTGTACTATTTGAATGGCCTTGGAATTTGATGTTGAATTTTGTTGCCATCTATTATCGTTGTTACGGCCATGTTTCATCCAAATGAAGCCATCTTGTACTATTTGAATGGCCTTGAAATTTGATGTTGAGTTTTTTTGCCATCTATTATCGTTGTTACGGCCATGTTTCATCCAAATGAAGCCATCTTGTAGTATTTGAATGGCCTTGAAATTTTATGTTGAGTTTTTTTGCCATCTATTATCGTTGTTACGGCCATGTTTCATCCAAATGAAGCCATCTTGTACTATTTGAATGGCCTTGAAATTTGATGTTGATTTTTGTTGCCATCTATTATCGTTGTTACAGCCATGTTTCATCCAAATGAAGCCATCTTGCACTATTTGAATGGCCTTGAAATTTGATGTTGAATTTTGTTGCCATCTATTATCGTTGTTACGGCCATGTTTCATCTAAATGAAGCCATCTTGCACTATTTGAATGGCCTTGAAATTTGATGTTGAATCTTGTTGCCATCTATTATCGTTGTTACGGCCATGTTTCATCCAAATGAAGCCATCTTGCACTATTTGAATGGCCTTGAAATTTGATGTTGAATTTTGTTGCCATCTATTATCGTTGTTACGGCCATGTTTCATCCAAATGAAGCCATCTCCCACTAATTCAATGGTCTTCAAATTTGATGTTGAATCTTGTTGCCATCTATTATCGTTGTTACGGCCATGTTTCATCCAAATGAAGCCATCTTGTACTTTTTTAATGGCCTTGAAATTTGATGTTGAATTTTGTTGCCATCTATTATCGTTGTTACGGCCATGTTTCATCGAAATGAAGCCATCTTGCACTATTTGAATGGCCTTGAAATTTGATGTTGAATTTTGTTGCCATCTATTATCGTTGTTACGGCCATGTTTCATCCAAATGAAGCCATCTTGTACTATTTGAATGGCCTTGAAATTTGATGTTGAGTGTTTTTGTCATCTATTATCGTTGTTACGGCCATGTTTCATCCAAATGAAGCCATCTTGCACTATTTGAATGGCCTTGAAATTTGATGTTGAATTTTGTTGCCATCTATTATCGTTGTTACGGCCATGATTCATCCAAATGAAGCCATCTTGAACTAATTCAATGGTCTTGAAATTTGATGTTGAATTTTGTTGCCATCTATTATCGTTGTTACGGCCATGTTTCATCCAAATGAAGCCATCTTGTACTATTTGAATGGCCTTGGAATTTGATGTTGAATTTTGTTGCCATCTATTATCGTTGTTACGGCCATGTTTCATCCAAATGAAGCCATCTTGTACTATTTGAATGGCCTTGAAATTTGATGTTGAGTTTTTTTGCCATCTATTATCGTTGTTACGGCCATGTTTCATCCAAATGAAGCCATCTTGTAGTATTTGAATGGCCTTGAAATTTTATGTTGAGTTTTTTTGCCATCTATTATCGTTGTTACGGCCATGTTTCATCCAAATGAAGCCATCTTGTACTATTTGAATGGCCTTGAAATTTGATGTTGATTTTTGTTGCCATCTATTATCGTTGTTACAGCCATGTTTCATCCAAATGAAGCCATCTTGCACTATTTGAATGGCCTTGAAATTTGATGTTGAATTTTGTTGCCATCTATTATCGTTGTTACGGCCATGTTTCATCTAAATGAAGCCATCTTGCACTATTTGAATGGCCTTGAAATTTGATGTTGAATCTTGTTGCCATCTATTATCGTTGTTACGGCCATGTTTCATCCAAATGAAGCCATCTTGTACTATTTGAATGGCCTTGAAATTTGATGTTGAATTTTGTTGCCATCTATTATCGTTGTTACGGCCATGATTCATCCAAATGAAGCCATCTCCCACTAATTCAATGGTCTTGAAATTTGATGTTGAATCTTGTTGCCATCTATTATCGTTGTTACGGCCATGTTTCATCCAAAAAAGGCATTTTGAACTAATTCAATGGCCTTGAAATTTGATTTTGAATTTTGTTGCCATCTATTATCGTTGTTACGGCCATGTTTCATCCAAATGAAGCCATCTTGTACGATTTGAATGGCCTTGAAATTTGATGTTGATTTTTGTTGCCATCTATTATCGTTGTTACAGCCATGTTTCATCCAAATGAAGGCATCTTGTACTATTTGAATGGCCTTGAAATTTGATGTTGAGTTTTTTGCCATCTATTATCGTTGTTACGGCCATGTTTCCTCCAAATGAAGCCATCTTGTAGTATTTGAATGGCCTTGAAATTTTATGTTGAGTTTTTTTGCCATCTATTATCGTTGTTACAGCCATGTTTCATCCAAATGAAGCCATCTTGTACTATTTGAATGGCCTTGAAATTTGATGTTGAGTTTTGTTGCCATCTATTATCGTTGTTACAGCCATGTTTCATCCAAATGAAGCCATCTTGAACTAATTCAATGGCCTTGAAATTTGATGTTGAATCTTGTTGCCATCTATTATCGTTGTTACGGCCATGTTTCATCCAAATGAAGCCATCTTGCACTATTTGAATGGCCTTGAAATTTGATGTTGAATTTTGTTGCCATCTATTATCGTTGTTACAGCCATGTTTCATCCAAATGAAGCCATCTTGAACTATTTCAATGGCCTTGAAATTTGATGTTGAATTTTGTTGCCATCTATTATCGTTGTTACGGCCATGTTTCATCCAAATGAAGCCATCTTGTACTATTTGAATGGCCTTGAAATTTGATGTTGAATCTTGTTGCCATCTATTATCGTTGTTACGGCCATGTTTCATCCAAATGAAGCCATCTTGAACTATTTGAATATACTTAAAATTTGATGTTGAGTTTTTTTGCCATCTATTATCGTTGTTACGGCCATGTTTCATCCAAATGAAGCCATCTTGAACTAATTCAATGGCCTTGAAATTTGATGTTGAATTTTGTTGCCATCTATTATCGTTGTTACGGCCATGTTTCATCCAAATGAAGCCATCTTGTACTATTTGAATGGCCTTGAAATTTGATGTTGAATCTTGTTGCCATCTATTATCGTTGTTACGGCCATGTTTCATCCAAATGAAGCCATCTTGTACTATTTGAATGGCCTTGAAATTTGATGTTGAATTTTGTTGCCATCTATTATCGTTGTTACGGCCATGTTTCATCCAAATAAAGCCATCTTGCACTATTTGAATGGCCTTGAAATTTGATGTTGAATTTTGTTGCCATCTATTATCGTTGTTACGGCCATGTTTCATCCAAATGAAGCCATCTTGTACTATTTGAATGGCCTTGAAATTTGATGTTGAATTTTGTTGCCATCTATTATCGTTGTTACGGCCATGTTTCATCGAAATGAAGCCATCTTGCACTATTTGAATGGCCTTGAAATTTGATGTTGAATTTTGTTGCCATCTATTATCGTTGTTTCAGCCATGTTTCATCCAAATAAAGGCATCTTGAACTAATTCAATGGCCTTGAAATTTGATGTTGAATCTTGTTGCCATCTATTATCGTTGTTACGGCCATGTTTCATCCAAATGAAGCCATCTTGTACTATTTGAATGGCCTTGAAATTTGATGTTGAATTTTGTTGCCATCTATTATCGTTGTTACGGCCATGTTTCATCCAAATGAAGCCATCTCCCACTAATTCAATGGTCTTGAAATTTGATGTTGAATCTTGTTGCCATCTATTATCGTTGTTACGGCCATGTTTCATCCAAATGAAGCCATCTTGTACTTTTTTAATGGCCTTGAAATTTGATGTTGAATTTTGTTGCCATCTATTATCGTTGTTACGGCCATGTTTCATCGAAATGAAGCCATCTTGCACTATTTGAATGGCCTTGAAATTTGATGTTGATTTTTGTTGCCATCTATTATCGTTGTTACAGCCATGTTTCATCCAAATGAAGCCATCTTGTACGATTTGAATGGCCTTGAAATTTGATGTTGAATTTTGTTGCCATCTATTATCGTTGTTACGGCCATGTTTCATCCAAATGAAGCCATCTTGTACTATTTGAATGGCCTTGAAATTTGATGTTGAATTTTGTTGCCATCTATTATCGTTGTTACGGCCATGTACCATCTAAATAAAGCCATCTTGCGCTATTTGAATGGCCTTGAAATTTGATGTTGAATATTGTTGCCATCTATTTTCGTTGTTACAGCCATGTTTCATCCAAATGAAGCCATCTTGCACTATTTGAATGGACTTAAAATTTGATGTTGAATTTTGTTGCCATCTATTATCGTTGTTACGGCCATGTTTCATCCAAATGAAGCCATCTTGTACTATTTGAATGGCCTTGAAATTTGATGTTGAATTTTGTTGCCATCTATTATCGTTGTTACGGCCATTATTCATCCAAATGAAGCCATCTCCCACTAATTCAATGGTCTTGAAATTTGATGTTGAATCTTGTTGCCATCTATTATCGTTGTTACGGCCATGTTTCATCCAAATGAAGCCATCTTGCACTATTTGAATGGCCTTGAAATTTGATGTTGAATTTTGTTGCCATCTATTATCGTTGTTACGGCCATGTTTTATCCAAATGAAGCCATCTTGTACTATTTGAATAGCCTTGAAATTCGATGTTGAATTTTGTTGCCATCTATTATCGTTGTTACGGCCATGTTTCATTCAAATAAAGCCATCTTGATCTAATTCAATGGCCTTGAAATTTGATGTTGAATTTTGTTGCCATCTATTATCGTTGTTACGGCCATGTTTCATCCAAATGAAGCCATCTTGAACTAATTCAATGGCCTTGAAATTTGATGTTGAATTTTGTTGCCATCAATTATCGTTGTTACGGCCATGTACCATCCAAATAAAGCCATCTTGCGCTATTTGAATGGCCTTGAAATTTGATGTTGAATTTTGTTGCCATCTATTTTCGTTGTTACAGCCATGTTTCATCCAAATGAAGCCATCTTGCACTATTTGAATGGACTTAAAATTTGATGTTGAGTTTTTTTGCCATCTATTATCGTTGTTACGGCCATGTTTCATCCAAATAAAGCCATCTTGTACTATTTGAATGGCCTTGAAATTTGATGTTGAGTTTTTCTGCCATCTATTATCAGTGTTACAGCCATGTTACATCCAAATGAAGCCATCTTGCACTATTTGAATGGCCTTGAAATTTGATGTTGAATCTTGTTGCCATCTATTATCGTTGTTACGGCCATGTTTCATCCAAATGAAGCCATCTTGTACTATTTGAATGGCCTTGAAATTTGATGTTGAATCTTGTTGCCTTCTATTATCGTTGTTACGGCCATGTTTCATCCAAATGAAGCCATCTTGAACTAATTCAATGGCCTTGAAATTTGATGTTGAATCTTGTTGCCATCTATTATCGTTGTTACGGCCATGTTTCATCCAAATGAAGCCATCTTGTACTATTTGAATGGCCTTGAAATTTGATGTTGAATTTTGTTGCCATCTATTATCGTTGTTACGGCCATGTTTCATCCAAATGAAGCCATCTCCCACTAATTCAATGGCCTTGAAATTTGATGTTGAATCTTGTTGCCATCTATTATCGTTGTTACGGCCATGTTTCATCCAAATGAAGGCATCTTGTACTATTTGAATGGCCTTGAAATTTGATGTTGAATTTTGTTGCCATCTATTATCGTTGTTACGGCCATGTTTCATCCAAATGAAGCCATCTCCCACTAATTCAATGGCCTTGAAATTTGATGTTGAATCTTGTTGCCATCTATTATCGTTGTTACGGCCATGTTTCATCCAAATGAAGCCATCTTGCACTATTTGAATGGCCTTGAAATTTGATGTTGAATTTTGTTGCCATCTCTTATCGTTGTTACGGCCATGTATCATCCAAATGAAGCCATCTTGTACCATTTGAATGGCCTTGAAATTTGATGTTGAATCTTGTTGCCATCTATTATCGCTGTTACGGCCATGTTTCATCCAAATAAAGCCATCTTGAACTAATTCAATGGCCTTGAAATTTTATGTTGAATTTTTTGCCATCTATTATCGTTGTTACGGCCATGTTTCATCCAAATGAAGCCATCTTGCACTATTTGAATGGCCTTGAAATTTGATGTTGAATTTTGTTGCCATCTATTATCGTTGTTACGGCCATGTTTCATCCAAATGAAGCCATCTTGCACTAATTCAATGGCCTTGAAATTTGATGTTGATTTTTGTTGCCATCTATTATCGTTGTTACGGCCATGTTTCATCCAAATGAAGCCATCTTGCACTATTTGAATGGCCTTGAAATTTGATGGTGAATTTTGTTGCCATCTATTATCGTTGTTACGGCCATGTTTCATCCAAATAAAGGCATCTTCAACTAATTCAATGGCCTTGAAATTTGATGTTGAATTTTGTTGCCATCTATTATCGTTGTTACGGCCATGTTTCATCCAAATGAAGGCATCTTGTACTATTTGAATGGCCTTGAAATTTGATGTTGAATCTTGTTGCCATCTATTATCGTTGTTACGGCCATGTTTCATCCAAATAAAGCCATCTTGCACTCTTTCAATGGCCTTGAAATTTGATGTTGAATCTTGTTGCCATCTATTATCGTTGTTACGGCCATGTTTCGTGCAAATAAAGGCATCTTGAACTATTTGAATGGCCTTGAAATTTAATGTTGAATTTTGTTGCCATCTATTATCGTTGTTACGGCCATGTTTCATCCAAATGAAGGCATCTTGAACTAATTCAATGGCCTTGAAATTTGATGTTGAATTTTGTTGCCATCTATTATCGTTGTTACGGCCATGTATCATCCAAATGAAGCCATCTTGAACTAATTCAATGGCCTTGAAATTTGATGTTAAATTTTGTTGCCATCTATTATCGTTGTTACGGCCATGTTTCATCCAAATGAAGCCATCTTGCACTATTTGAATGGCCTTGAAATTTGATGTTGAATCTTGTTACCATCTATTATCGTTGTTACGGCCATGTTTCATCCAAATTAAGGCATCTTGAACTATTTGAATGGCCTTGAAATTTGATGTTGAATTTTGTTGCCATCTATTATCGTTGTTACGGCCATGTTTCATCCAAATAAAGGCATCTTGAACTAATTCAATGGCCTTGAAATTTGATGTTGATTTTTGTTGCCATCTATTATCGTTGTTACGGCCATGTTTCATCCAAATGAAGCCATCTTGCACTATTTGAATGGCCTTGAAATTTTATGTTGAATTTTGTTGCCATCTATTATCGTTGTTACGGCCATGTATCATCCAAATGAAGCCATCTTGTACTATTTGAATGGCCTTGAAATTTGATGTTGAATCTTGTTGCCATCTATTATTGTTGTTACGGCCATGTTTCATCCAAATGAAGCCATCTTGCACTATTTGAATGGCCTTGAAATTTGATGTTGAATCTTGTTGCCATCTATTATCGTTGTTACGGCCATGTTTCATCCAAATGAAGGCATCTTGAACTAATTCGATGGCCTTGAAATTTGATGTTGAATTTTGTTGCCATCTATTATCGTTGTTACGGCCATGTTTCATCCAAATAAAGGCATCTTGAACTAATTCAATGGGCTTGAAATTTGATGTTGAATTTTGTTGCCATCTATTATCGTTGTTACGGCCATGTTTCATCCAAATGAAGCCATCTTGCACTATTTGAATGGCCTTGAAATTTGATGTTGAATTTTGTTGCCATCTATTATCGTTGTTACGGCCATGTTTCATCCAAATGAAGCCATCTTGTACGATTTGAATGGCCTTGAAATTTGATGTTGAATTTTGTTGCCATCTATTATCGTTGTTACGGCCATGTATCATCCAAATGAAGCCATCTTGTACTATTTGAATGGCCTTGAAATTTGATGTTGAATCTTGTTGCCATCTATTATCGTTGTTACGGTCATGTTTCTTCCAAATGAAGCCATCTTGCACTATTTGAATGGCCTTGAAATTTGATGTTGATTTTTGTTGCCATCTATTATCGTTGTTACGGCCATGTTTCATCCAAATAAAGGCATCTTGAACTAATTCAATGGTCTTGAAATTTGATGTTGAGTTTTTTTGCCATCTATAATCGTTGTTACGGCCATGTTTTATCCAAATAAAGGCATCTTGAACTATTTGAATGGCCTTGAAATTTGATGTTGAATTTTGTTGCCATCTATTATCGTTGTTACGGCCATGTTTCATCGAAATGAAGCCATCTTGTACCATTTGAATGGCCTTGAAATTTGATGTTGAATTTTGTTGCCATCTATTATCGCTGTTACGGCCATGTTTCATCCAAATAAAGCCATCTTGAACTAATTCAATGGCCTTGAAATTTTATGTTGAATTTTTTGCCATCTATTATCGTTGTTACGGCCATGTTTCATCCAAATGAAGCCATCTTGCACTATTTGAATGGCCTTGAAATTTGATGTTGAATTTTGTTGCCATCTATTATCGTTGTTACGGCCATGTTTCATCCAAATGAAGCCATCTTGCACTAATTCAATGGCCTTGAAATTTGATGTTGATTTTTGTTGCCATCTATTATCGTTGTTACGGCCATGTTTCATCCAAATGAAGCCATCTTGCACTATTTGAATGGCCTTGAAATTTGATGGTGAATTTTGTTGCCATCTATTATCGTTGTTACGGCCATGTTTCATCCAAATAAAGGCATCTTCAACTAATTCAATGGCCTTGAAATTTGATGTTGAATTTTGTTGCCATCTATTATCGTTGTTACAGCCATGTTTCATCCAAATGAAGGCATCTTGAACTAATTCAATGGCCTTGAAATTTGATGTTGAATTTTGTTGCCATCTATTATCGTTGTTACGGCCATGTTTCATCCAAATGAAAGCATCTTGTACTATTTGAATGGCCTTGAAATTTGATGTTGAATCTTGTTGCCATCTATTATCGTTGTTACGGCCATGTTTCATCCAAATGAAGCCATCTTGTACGATTTGAATGGCCTTGAAATTTGATGTTGAATTTTGTTGCCATCTATTATCGTTGTTACGGCCATGTATCATCCAAATGAAGCCATCTTGTACTATTTGAATGGCCTTGAAATTTGATGTTGAATCTTGTTGCCATCTATTATCGTTGTTACGGTCATGTTTCTTCCAAATGAAGCCATCTTGCACTATTTGAATGGCCTTGAAATTTGATGTTGATTTTTGTTGCCATCTATTATCGTTGTTACGGCCATGTTTCATCCAAATAAAGGCATCTTGAACTAATTCAATGGTCTTGAAATTTGATGTTGAGTTTTTTTGCCATCTATAATCGTTGTTACGGCCATGTTTTATCCAAATTAAGGCATCTTGAACTATTTGAATGGCCTTGAAATTTGATGTTGAATTTTGTTGCCATCTATTATCGTTGTTACGGCCATGTTTCATCGAAATGAAGCCATCTTGTACCATTTGAATGGCCTTGAAATTTGATGTTGAATCTTGTTGCCATCTATTATCGCTGTTACGGCCATGTTTCATCCAAATAAAGCCATCTTGAACTAATTCAATGGCCTTGAAATTTTATGTTGAATTTTTTGCCATCTATTATCGTTGTTACGGCCATGTTTCATCCAAATGAAGCCATCTTGCACTATTTGAATGGCCTTGAAATTTGATGTTGAATTTTGTTGCCATCTATTATCGTTGTTACGGCCATGTTTCATCCAAATGAAGCCATCTTGCACTAATTCAACGGCCTTGAAATTTGATGTTGATTTTTGTTGCCATCTATTATCGTTGTTACGGCCATGTTTCATCCAAATGAAGCCATCTTGCACTATTTGAATGGCCTTGAAATTTGATGGTGAATTTTGTTGCCATCTATTATCGTTGTTACGGCCATGTTTCATCCAAATAAAGGCATCTTCAACTAATTCAATGGCCTTGAAATTTGATGTTGAATTTTGTTGCCATCTATTATCGTTGTTACAGCCATGTTTCATCCAAATGAAGGCATCTTGAACTAATTCAATGGCCTTGAAATTTGATGTTGAATTTTGTTGCCATCTATTATCGTTGTTACGGCCATGTTTCATCCAAATGAAGGCATCTTGAACTAATTCAATGGCCTTGAAATTTGATGTTGAATTTTGTTGCCATCTATTATCGTTGTTACGGCCATGTTTCATCCAAATAAAGCCATCTTGCACTCTTTCAATGGCCTTGAAATTTGATGTTGAATCTTGTTGCCATCTATTATCGTTGTTACGGCCATGTTTCGTGCAAATAAAGGCATCTTGAACTATTTGAATGGCCTTGAAATTTAATGTTGAATTTTGTTGCCATCTATTATCGTTGTTACGGCCATGTTTCATCCAAATGAAGGCATCTTGAACTAATTCAATGGCCTTGAAATTTGATGTTGAATTTTGTTGCCATCTATTATCGTTGTTACGGCCATGTATCATCCAAATGAAGCCATCTTGCACTAATTCAATGGCCTTGAAATTTGATGTTGAATTTTGTTGCCATCTATTATCGTTGTTACGGCCATGTTTCATCCAAATGAAGCCATCTTGCACTATTTGAATGGCCTTGAAATTTGATGTTGAATCTTGTTACCATCTATTATCGTTGTTACGGCCATGTTTCATCCAAATGAAGGCATCTTGAACTAATTCAATGGCCTTGAAATTTGATGTTGAATTTTGTTGCCATCTATTATCGTTGTTACGGCCATGTTTCATCCAAATAAAGGCATCTTGAACTAATTCAATGGCCTTGAAATTTGATGTTGATTTTTGTTGCCATCTATTATCGTTGTTACGGCCATGTTTCATCCAAATGAAGCCATCTTGCACTATTTGAATGGCCTTGAAATTTGATGTTGAATTTTGTTGCCATCTATTATCGTTGTTACGGCCATGTATCATCCAAATGAAGCCATCTTGTACTATTTGAATGGCCTTGAAATTTGATGTTGAATCTTGTTGCCATCTATTATTGTTGTTACGGCCATGTTTCATCCAAATGAAGCCATCTTGCACTATTTGAATGGCCTTGAAATTTGATGTTGAATCTTGTTGCCATCTATTATCGTTGTTACGGCCATGTTTCATCCAAATGAAGGCATCTTGAACTAATTCGATGGCCTTGAAATTTGATGTTGAATTTTGTTGCCATCTATTATCGTTGTTACGGCCATGTTTCATCCAAATAAAGGCATCTTGAACTAATTCAATGGGCTTGAAATTTGATGTTGAATTTTGTTGCCATCTATTATCGTTGTTACGGCCATGTTTCATCCAAATGAAGCAATCTTGCACTATTTGAATGGCCTTGAAATTTGATGTTGAATTTTGTTGCCATCTATTATCGTTGTTACGGCCATGTTTCATCCAAATGAAGCCATCTTGTACTATTTGAATGGCCTTGAAATTTGATGTTGAATCTTGTTGCCATCTATTATCGTTGTTACGGTCATGTTTCTTCCAAATGAAGCCATCTTGCACTATTTGAATGGCCTTGAAATTTGATGTTGATTTTTGTTGCCATCTATTATCGTTGTTACGGCCATGTTTCATCCAAATAAAGGCATCTTGAACTAATTCAATGGTCTTGAAATTTGATGTTGAGTTTTTTTGCCATCTATAATCGTTGTTACGGCCATGTTTTATCCAAATAAAGGCATCTTGAACTATTTGAATGGCCTTGAAATTTGATGTTGAATTTTGTTGCCATCTATTATCGTTGTTACGGCCATGTTTCATCGAAATGAAGCCATCTTGCACTATTTGAATGGCCTTGAAATTTGATGTTGAATTTTGTTGCCATCTATTATCGTTGTTACGGCCATGTTTCATCCAAATGAAGGCATCTTGAACTAATTCAATGGCCTTGAAATTTGATGTTGAATTTTGTTGCCATCTATTATCGTTGTTACGGCCATGTTTCATCCAAATAAAGGCATCTTGAACTAATTCAATGGCCTTGAAATTTGATGTTGAATTTTGTTGCCATCTATTATCGTTGTTACGGCCATGTTTCATCCAAATGAAGCCATCTTGTACTATTTGAATGGCCTTGAAATTTGATGTTGAATTTTGTTGCCATCTATTATCGTTGTTACGGCCATGTTTCATCCAAATGAAGCCATCTTGCACTATTTGAATGGCCTTGAAATTTGATGTTGAATTTTGTTGCCATCTATTATCGTTGTTACGGCCATGTTTTATCCAAATGAAGCCATCTTGCACTCTTTCAATGGCCTTTAAATTTGATGTTGAATCTTGTTGCCATCTATTATCGTTGTTACAGCCATGTTTCATCCAAATGAAGCCATCTTGCACTATTTGAATGGCCTTGAAATTTGATGTTGATTTTTTTGCCATCTATTATCGTTGTTACGGCCATGTTTCATAAAAATAAAGGCATCTTGTACTATTTGAATGGCCTTGAAATTTTAATGTTGAATTTTGTTGCCATCTATTATCGTTGTTACGGCCATGTTTCATCCAAATAAAGGCATCTTGTACTATTTGAATGGCCTTGAAATTTGATGTTGAATTGTGTTGCCATCTATTATCGTTGTTACGGCCATGTTTCATCCAAATGAAGCCATCTTGCACTATTTGAATGGCCTTGAAATTTGATGTTGAATTTTGTTGCCATCTATTATCGTTGTTACGGCCATGTATCATCCAATTGAAGCCATCTTGCTTTAATTCAATGGCCTTGAAATTTGATGTTGAATTTTGTTGCCATCTATTATCGTTGTTACGGCCATGTTTCATCCAAATGAAGCCATCTTGTACTATTTGAATGGCCTTGAAATTTGATGTTGATTTTTGTTGCCAACTATTAACGTTGTTACGGCCATGTTTCATCCAAATGAAGCCATCTTGTACTATTTCAATGGCCTTGAAATTTGATGTTGAATTTTGTTGCCATCTATTATCGTTTTTACAGCCATTTTTCATCCAAATGTAGCCATCTTGTATTATTTGAATGGCCTTGAAATTTGATGTTGAATTTTGTGGCCATCTATTTTCGTTGTTACGGCCATGTTTCATCCAAATGAAGGCATCTTTAACTAATTCAATGGCCTTGAAATTTTATGTTGAATTTTGTTGCCATCTTTATCGTTGTTACGGCCATGTTTCATCCAAATGAAGCCATATTGCACGATTTGAATGGCCTTAAAATTTGATGTTGAATTTTGTTGCCATCTATTATCGTTGTTACGGCCATGTTTCATCCAAATGAAGCCATGTGGTACGATTTGAATGGCCTTGAAATTTGATGTTGAGTTTTTTTGCCATCTATTATCGTTGTTACGGCCATGTTTCATCCAAATGAAGCCATCTTGCACTATTTGAATGGCCTTGAAATTTGATGTTGAATTTTGTTGCCATCTATTATCGTTGTTACGGCCATGTTTCATCCAAATGAAGCCATCTTGCACTCTTTCAATGGCCTTGAAATTTGATGTTGAATCTTGTTGCCATCTATTATCGTTGTTACGGCCATGTTTCATCCAAATGAAGCCATCTTGCACTATTTGAATGGCCTTGAAATTTGATGTTGAATTTTGTTGCCATCTATTATCGTTGTTACGGCCATGTTTCATCCAAATGAAGGCATCTTGAACTAATTTAATGGCCTTGAAATTTGATGTTGAATCTTGTTGCCATCTATTATCGTTGTTACGGCCATGTATCATCCAAATGAAGCCATCTTGTACTATTTGAATGGCCTTGAAATTTGATGTTGAATCTTGTTGCCATCTATTATCGTTGTTACGGCCATGTTTCATCCAAATGAAGCCATCTTTTACTATTTGAATGGCCTTGAAATTTGATGTTGAATTTTGTTGCCATCTATTATCGTTGTTACGGCCATGTTTCATCCAAATGAAGCCATCTTGAACTAATTCAATGGCCTTGAAATTTGATGTTGATTTTTGTTGCCATCTATTATCGTTGTTACGGCCATGTTTCGTGCAAATAAAGGCATTTTGAACTAATTCAATGGCCTTGAAATTTGATGTTGATTTTTGTTGCCATCTATTATCGTTGTAACGGCCATGTTTCATCCAAATAAAGGCATCTTGAACTAATTCAATGGCCTTGAAATTTGATGTTGAATTTTGTTGCCATCTATTATCGTTGTTACGGCCATGTTTCATCCAAATGAAGCCATCTTGCACTATTTGAACGGCCTTGAAATTTGATGTTGAATTTTGTTGCCATCTATTATCGTTGTTACGGCCATGTTTCATCCAAATGAAGGCATCTTGAACTAATTCAATGGCCTTGAAATTTGATGTTGAATTTTGTTGCCATCTATTATCGTTGTTACGGCCATGTTTCATCCAAATTAAGGCATCTTGAACTAATTCAATGGCCTTGAAATTTGATGTTGATTTTTGTTGCCATCTATTATCGTTGTTACGGCCATGTTTCATCCAAATGAAGCCATCTTGTACTATTTGAATGGCCTTGAAATTTGATGTTGAATTTTGTTGCCATCTATTATCGTTGTTACGGCCATTTTTCATCCAAATGAAGCCATCTTGTACTATTTGAATGGCCTTGAAATTTGATGTTGAATTTTGTTGCCATCTATTATCGTTGTTACGGCCATGTTTCATCCAAATGAAGCCATCTTACTCTATTTGAATGGCCTTGAAATTTGATGTTGAATTTTGTTGCCATCTATTATCGTTGTTACAGCCATGTTTCATCCAAATGAAGCCATCTTGTACTATTTGAATGGCCTTGAAATTTGATGTTGAATTTTGTTGCCATCTATTATCGTTGTTACGGCCATGTTTCATCCAAATGAAGGCATCTTGAACTAATTTAATGGCCTTGAAATTTGATGTTGAATCTTGTTGCCATCTATTATCGTTGTTACGCCCATGTATCATCCAAATGAAGCCATCTTGTACTATTTGAATGGCCTTGAAATTTGATTTTGAATTTTGTTGCCATCTATTATCGTTGTTACGGCCATGTTTCATCCAAATGAAGCCATCTTGCACTATTTGAATGGCCTTGAAATTTGATGTTGAATTTTGTTGCCATCTATTATCGTTGTTACGGCCATGTTTCATCCAAATAAAGGCAACTTGAACTAATTCAATGGCCTTGAAATTTGATGTTGAATTTTGTTGCCATCTAATATCGTTGTTACGGCCATGTTTCATCCAAATGAAGCCATCTTGTACTATTTGAATGGCCTTGAAATTTGATGTTGAATTTTGTTGCCATCTATTATCGATGTTACGGCCATTTTTCATCCAAATGAAGCCATCTTGTACTATTTGAATGGCCTTGAAATTTGATGTTGAGTTTTTTTGCCATCTATTATCGTTGTTACGGCCATGTTTCATCCAAATGAAGGCATCTTGAACTAATTCAATGGCCTTGAAATTTGATGTTGAATTTTGTTGCCATCTATTATCGTTGTTACGGCCATGTTTCATCCAAATTAAGGCATCTTGAACTAATTCAATGGCCTTGAAATTTGATGTTGAATTTTTTTGCCATCTATTATCGTTGTTACGGCCATGTATCATCCAAATGAAGCCATCTTGTACTATTTGAATGGCCTTGAAATTTGATGTTGAATTTTGTTGCCATCTATTATCGTTGTTACGGCCATTTTTCATCCAAATGAAGCCATCTTGTACTATTTGAATGGCCTTGAAATTTGATGTTGAATCTTGTTGCCATCTATTATCGTTGTTACGGCCATGTTTCATCCAAATGAAGCCATCTTGTACTATTTGAATGGCCTTGAAATTTGATGTTGAATTTTGTTGCCATCTATTATCGTTGTTACGGCCATGTTTCATCCAAATGAAGCCATCTTGCACTATTTCAATGGCCTTGAAATTTGATGTTGAATTTTGTTGCCATCTATTATCGTTGTAACGGCCATGTTTCGTGCAAATAAAGGCATTTTGAACTAATTCAATGGCCTTGAAATTTGATGTTGAATTTTGTTGCCATCTATTATCGTTGTTACGGCCATGTTTCATCCAAATGAAGGCATCTTGTACTATTTGAATGGCCTTGAAATTTGATGTTGCATTTTGTTGCCATCTATTATCGTTGTTACGGCCATGTTTCATCCAAATGAAGCCATCTTGCACTATTTCAATGGCCTTGAAATTTGATGTTGAATTTTGTTGCCATCTATTATCGTTGTTACGGCCATGTTTCATCCAAATGAAGGCATCTTGAACTATTTGAATGGCCTTGAAATTTGATGTTGAATCTTGTTGCCATCTAATATCGTTGTTACGGCCATGTATCATCCAAATGAAGCCATCTTGTACTATTTGAATGGCCTTGAAATTTGATGTTGAATCTTGTTGCCATCTATTATCGTTGTTACGGCCATGTTTCATCCAAATGAAGCCACCTTGCACTATTTGAATGGCCTTGAAATTTGATGTTGAATTTTGTTGCCATCTATTATCGTTGTTACGGCCATGTTTCATCCAAATAAAGGCATCTTGTACTATTTGAATGGCCTTGAAATTTGATGTTGAATCTTGTTGCCATCTATTATCGTTGTTACGGCCATGTTTCATCCAAATGAAGCCATCTTGCACTATTTGAATGGCCTTGAAATTTGATGTTGAATTTTGTTGCCATCTATTATCGTTGTTACGGCCATGTTTCATCCAAATAAAGGCATCTTGAACTAATTCAATGGCCTTGAAATTTGATGTTGAATTTTGTTGCCATCTATTATCGTTGTTACGGCCATGTTTCATCCAAATGAAGCCATCTTGTACTATTTGAATGGCCTTGAAATTTGATGTTGAATTTTGTTGCCATCTATTATCGTTGTTACGGCCATGTTTCATCCAAATGAAGCCATCTTGCACTATTTGAATGGCCTTGAAATTTGATGTTGAATCTTGTTGCCATCTATTATCGTTGTTACGGCCATGTTTCATCCAAATGAAGCCATCTTGTACTATTTGAATGGCCTTGAAATTTGATGTTGAATTTTGTTGCCATCTATTATCGTTGTTACGGCCATGTTTCATCCAAATGAAGCCATCTTGCACTATTTCAATGGCCTTGAAATTTGATGTTGAATTTTGTTGCCATCTATTATCGTTGTAACGGCCATGTTTCGTGCAAATAAAGGCATTTTGAACTAATTCAATGGCCTTGAAATTTGATGTTGAATTTTGTTGCCATCTATTATCGTTGTTACGGCCATGTTTCATCCAAATGAAGGCATCTTGTACTATTTGAATGGCCTTGAAATTTGATGTTGAATTTTGTTGCCATCTATTATCGTTGTTACGGCCATGTTTCATCCAAATGAAGCCATCTTGCATTATTTCAATGGCCTTGAAATTTGATGTTGAATTTTGTTGCCATCTATTATCGTTGTTACGGCCATGTTTCATCCAAATGAAGGCATCTTGAACTATTTGAATGGCCTTGAAATTTGATGTTGAATCTTGTTGCCATCTATTATCGTTGTTACGGCCATGTTTCATCCAAATGAAGGCATCTTGCACTATTTGAATGGCCTTGAAATTTGATGTTGAATTTTGTTGCCATCTATTATCGTTGTTACGGCCATGTTTCATCCAAATGAAGCCATCTTGTACTATTTTAAGGCCTTGAAATTTGATGTTGAATTTTGTTGCCATCTATTATCGTTGTTACGGCCATTTTTCATCCAAATGAAGCCATCTTGTACTATTTGAATGGCCTTGAAATTTGATGTTGAATTTTGTTGCCATCTATTATCGTTGTTACGGCCATGTATCATCCAAATGAAGCCATCTTGTACTATTTGAATGGCCTTGAAATTTGATGTTGAATCTTGTTGCCATCTATTATCGTTGTTACGGTCATGTATCATCCAAATGAAGCCATCTTGCACTATTTGAATGGCCTTGAAATTTGATGTTGAATCTTGTTGCCATCTATTATCGTTGTTACGGCCATGTTTCATCCAAATGAAGCCATCTTGAACTAATTCAATGGCCTTGAAATTTGATGTTGAGTTTGTTTGCCATCTATTATCGTTGTTACGGCCATGTTTCATCCAAATGAAGCCATCTTGTACTATTTGAATGGCCTTGAAATTTGATGTTGAATTTTGTTGCCATCTATTATCGTTGTTACGGCCATGTTTCGTGCAAATAAAGGCATTTTGAACTAATTCAATGGCCTTGAAATTTGTTGTTGAATTTTGTTGCCATCTATTATCGTTGTTACGGCCATGTTTCATCCAAATAAAGGCAACTTGAACTAATTCAATGGCCTTGAAATTTGATGTTGAATTTTGTTGCCATCTATTATCGTTGTTACGGCCATGTTTCATCCAAATGAAGCCATCTGGTACTATTTGAATGGCCTTGAAATTTGATGTTGAATCTTGTTGCCATCTATTATCGTTGTTACGGCCATGTTTCATCCAAATGAAGGCATCTTGTACTATTTGAATGGCCTTGAAATTTGATGTTGAATTTTGTTGCCATCTATTATCGTTGTTACGGCCATGTTTCATCCAAATGAAGCCATCTTGCACTAATTCAATGGCCTTGAAATTTGATGTTGAATTTTGTTGCCATCTATTATCGTTGTTACGGCCATGTTTCGTGCAAATAAAGGCATTTTGAACTAATTCAATGGCCTTGAAATTTGATGTTGAATTTTGTTGCCATCTTTATCGTTGTTACGGCCATGTTTCGTGCAAATAAAGGCATTTTGAACTAATTAAATGGCCTTGAAATTTGATGCTGAATTTTGTTGCCATCTATTATCGTTGTTACGGCCATGTTTCATCCAAATGAAGCCATCTTGCACTATTTGAATGGCCTTGAAATTTGATGTTGAATCTTGTTGCCATCTATTATCGTTGTTACAGCCATGTTTCATCCAAATGAAGCCATCTTGCACTATTTGAATGGCCTTGAAATTTGATGTTGAGTTTTTTTGCCATCTATTATCGTTGTTACGGCCATGTTTCATCCAAATGAAGCCATCTTGCACTATTTGAATGGCCTTGAAATTTGATGTTGAATTTTGTTGCCATCTATTATCGTTGTTACGGCCATGTTTCATCCAAATGAAGCCATCTGGTACTATTTGAATGGCCTTGAAATTTGATGTTGAATCTTGTTGCCATCTATTATCGTTGTTACGGCCATGTTTCATCCAAATGAAGGCATCTTGTACTATTTGAATGGCCTTGAAATTTGATGTTGAATTTTGTTGCCATCTATTATCGTTGTTACGGCCATTTTTCATCCAAATGAAGCCATCTTGCACTAATTCAATGGCCTTGAAATTTGATGTTGAATTTTGTTGCCATCTATTATCGTTGTTACGGCCATGTTTCGTGCAAATAAAGGCATTTTGAACTAATTCAATGGCCTTGAAATTTGATGTTGAATTTTGTTACCATCTATTATCGTTGTTACGGCCATGTTTCGTGCAAATAAAGGCATTTTGAACTAATTAAATGGCCTTGAAATTTGATGCTGAATTTTGTTGCCATCTATTATCGTTGTTATGGCCATGTTTCATCCAAATAAAGCCATCTTGCACTATTTGAATGGCCTTGAAATTTGATGTTGAATTTTTTGCCATCTATTATTGTTGTTACAGCCATGTTTCATCCAAATGAAGGCATCTTGTACTCTTTGAATGGCCTTGAAATTTGATGTTGAATTTTGTTGCCATCTATTATCGTTGTTACGGCCATGTTTCATCCAAATGAAGCCATCTTGCACTATTTGAATGGCCTTGAAATTTGATGTTGAATTTTGTTGCCATCTATTATCGTTGTTACGGCCATGTATCATCCAAATGAAGCCATCTTGCTCTATTTGAATGGCCTTGAAATTTGATGTTGAATTTTGTTGCCATCTATTATCGTTGTTACGGCCATGTTTCATCCAAATGAAGCCATCTTGTACTATTTGAATGGCCTTGAAATTTGATGTTGAGTGTTTTTGCCATCTATTATCGTTGTTACGGCCATGTTTCATCCAAATGAAGCCATCTCCCACTAATTCAATGGCCTTGAAATTTGATGTTGAGTTTTGTTGCCATCTATTATCGTTGTTACGGCCATGTTTCATCCAAATAAAGGCATCTTGAACTAATTCAATGGCCTTGAAATTTGATGTTGAATTTTGTTGCCATCTATTATCGTTGTTACGGCCATGTTTCATCCAAATTAAGCCATCTAGTACTATTTGAATGGCCTTGAAATTTGATGTTAAATTTTGTTGCCATCTATTATCGTTGTTACGGCCATGTTTCATCCAAATGAAGGCATCTTGTACTATTTGAATGGCCTTGAAATTTGATGTTGAATTTTGTTGCCATCTATTATCGTTGTTACGGCCATGTTTCATCCAAATGAAGCCATCTTGTACTATTTGAATGGCCTTGAAATTTGATGTTGAATTTTGTTGCCATCTATTATCGTTGTTACGGCCATGTTTTATCCAAATAAAGCCATCTTGTACTATTTGAATGGCCTTGAAATTTGATGTTGAATTTTGTTGCCATCTATTATCGTTGTTACGGCCATGTTTCATCCAAATAAAGGCAACTTGAACTAATTCAATGGCCTTGAAATTTGATGTTGAATTTTGTTGCCATCTATTATCGTTGTTACGGCCATGTTTCATCCAAATGAAGCCATCTTGCACTATTTGAATGGCCTTGAAATTTGATGTTGAATCTTGTTGCCATCTATTATCGTTGTTACGGCCATGTTTCATCCAAATGAAGCCATCTTGCACTATTTGAATGGTCTTGAAATTTGATGTTGAGTTTTTTTGCCATCTATTATCGTTGTTACGGCCATGTTTCATCCAAATGAAGCCATCTTGTACTATTTGAATGGCCTTGAAATTTGATGTTGAATCTTGTTGCCATCTATTATCGTTGTTACGGCCATGTAGCATCCAAATGAAGCCATCTTGCTCTATTTGAATGGCCTTGAAATTTGATGTTGAATTTTGTTGCCATCTATTATCGTTGTTACGGCCATGTTTCATCCAAATGAAGCCATCTTGTACTATTTGAATGGCCTTGAAATTTGATGTTGAGTGTTTTTGCCATCTATTATCGTTGTTACGGCCATGTTTCATCCAAATGAAGCCATCTTGCACTATTTGAATGGCCTTGAAATTTGATTTTGAATTTTGTTGCCATCTATTATCGTTGTTACGGCCATGTTTCATCCAAATGAAGGCATCTTGTACTATTTGAATGGCCTTGAAATTTGATGTTGAATTTTGTTGCCATCTATTATCGTTGTTACGGCCATGTTTCATCCAAATGAAGCCATCTTGTACTATTTGAATGGCCTTGAAATTTGATGTTGAATTTTGTTGCCATCTATTATCGTTGTTACGGCCATGTTTCATCCAAATGAAGGCATCTTGTACTATTTGAATGGCCTTGAAATTTGATGTTGAATTTTGTTGCCATCTATTATCGTTGTTACGGCCATGTTTCATCCAAATGAAGCCATCTTTTACTATTTGAATGGCCTTGAAATTTGATGTTGAATTTTGTTGCCATCTATTATCGTTATTATGGCCATGTTTCATCCAAATGAAGCCATCTTGCACTATTTGAATGGCCTTGAAATTTGATGTTGAATTTTGTTGCCATCTATTATCGTTGTTACGGCCATGTTTCATCCAAATGAAGGCATCTTGCACTATTTGAATGGCCTTGAAATTTGATGTTGAATTTTGTTGCCATCTATTATCGTTGTTACGGCCATGTTTCATCCAAATGAAGCCATCTTGTACTATTTGAATGGCCTTGAAATTTGATGTTGAATTTTGTTGCCATCTATTATCGTTGTTACGGCCATGTTTCATCCAAATGAAGCCATCTTGCACTATTTGAATGGCCTTGAAATTTGATGTTGAATTTTGTTGCCATCTATTATCGTTGTTACGGCCATGTTTCATCCAAATGAAGCCATCTTGCACTATTTGAATGGCCTTGAAATTTGATTTTGAATTTTGTTGCCATCTATTATCGTTGCAACGGCCATGTTTCGTGCAAATAAAGGCATTTTGAACTAATTCAATGGCCTTGAAATTTGATGTTGAATTTTGTTGCCATCTATTATCGTTGTTACGGCCATGTTTCATCCAAATGAAGGCATCTTGAACTATTTGAATGGCCTTGAAATTTGATGTTGAATCTTGTTGCCATCTATTATCGTTGTTACGGCCATGTATCATCCAAATGAAGCCATCTTGTACTATTTGAATGGCCTTGAAATTTGATGTTGAATCTTGTTGCCATCTATTATCGTTGTTACGGCCATGTTTCATCCAAATGAAGCCACCTTGCACTATTTGAATGGCCTTGAAATTTGATGTTGAATTTTGTTGCCATCTATTATCGTTGTTACGGCCATGTTTCATCCAAATAAAGGCATCTTGTACTATTTGAATGGCCTTGAAATTTGATGTTGAATCTTGTTGCCATCTATTATCGTTGTTACGGCCATGTTTCATCCAAATGAAGCCACCTTGCACTATTTGAATGGCCTTGAAATTTGATGTTGAATTTTGTTGCCATCTATTATCGGTGTTACGGCCATGTTTCATCCAAATGAAGCCATCTTGTACTATTTGAATGGCCTTGAAATTTGATGTTGAATTTTGTTGCCATCTATTATCGTTGTTACGGCCATGTTTCATCCAAATGAAGCCATCTTGCACTATTTCAATGGCCTTGAAATTTGATGTTGAATTTTGTTGCCATCTATTATCGTTGTTACGGCCATGTTTCATCCAAATGAAGCCATCTTGCACTATTTCAATGGCCTTGAAATTTGATGTTGAATTTTGTTGCCATCTATTATCGTTGTTACGGCCATGTTTCATCCAAATGAAGCCATCTTGCACTATTTGAATGGCCTTGAAATTTGATGTTGAATTTTGTTGCCATCTATTATCGTTGTTACGGCCATGTTTCATCCAAATGAAGCCATCTTGCACTATTTGAATGGCCTTGAAATTTGATGTTGAATCTTGTTGCCATCTATTATCGTTGTTACGGCCATGTTTCATCCAAATGAAGCCATCTTGTACTATTTGAATGGCCTTGAAATTTGATGTTGAATTTTGTTGCCATCTATTATCGTTATTACGGCCATGTTTCATCCAAATGAAGCCATCTTGCACTATTTCAATGGCCTTGAAATTTGATGTTGAATCTTGTTGCCATCTATTATCGTTGTTACGGCCATGTTTCATCCAAATGAAGCCATCTTGCACTATTTGAATGGCCTTGAAATTTGATGTTGAATTTTGTTGCCATCTGTTATCGTTGTTACGGCCATGTTTCATCCAAATGAAGCCATCTTGTACTATTTTAAGGCCTTGAAATTTGATGTTGAATTTTGTTGCCATCTATTATCGTTGTTACGGCCATTTTTCATCCAAATGAAGCCATCTTGTACTATTTGAATGGCCTTGAAATTTGATGTTGAATTTTGTTGCCATCTATTATCGTTGTTACGGCCATGTATCATCCAAATGAAGCCATCTTGTACTATTTGAATGGCCTTGAAATTTGATGTTGAATCTTGTTGCCATCTATTATCGTTGTTACGGCCATGTATCATCCAAATGAAGCCATCTTGCACTATTTGAATGGCCTTGAAATTTGATGTTGAATCTTGTTGCCATCTATTATCGTTGTTACGGCCATGTTTCATCCAAATGAAGCCATCTTGTACTATTTGAATGGCCTTGAAATTTGATGTTGAATTTTGTTGCCATCTATTATCGTTGTGACGGCCATTTTTCATCCAAATGAAGCCATCTTGTACTATTTGAATGGCCTTGAAATTTGATGTTGAATTTTGTTGCCATCTATTATCGTTGTTACGGCCATGTTTCGTGCAAATCAAAGCATTTTGAACTAATTCAATGGCCTTGAAATTTGTTGTTGAATTTTGTTGCCATCTATTATCGTTGTTACGGCCATGTTTCATCCAAATAAAGGCAACTTGAACTAATTCAATGGCCTTGAAATTTGATGTTGAATTTTGTTGCCATCTATTATCGTTGTTACGGCCATGTTTCATCCAAATGAAGCCATCTTGTACTATTTGAATGGCCTTGAAATTTGATGTTGAATCTTGTTGCCATCTATTATCGTTGTTACGGCCATGTTTCATCCAAATGAAGGCATCTTGTACTATTTGAATGGCCTTGAAATTTGATGTTGAATTTTGTTGCCATCTATTATCGTTGTTACGGCCATGTTTCATCCAAATGAAGCCATCTTGCACTAATTCAATGGCCTTGAAATTTGTTGTTGAATTTTGTTGCCATCTATTATCGTTGTTACGGCCATGTTTCGTGCAAATAAAGGCATTTTGAACTAATTCAATGGCCTTGAAATTTGATGTTGAATTTTGTTGCCATCTATTATCGTTGTTACGGCCATGTTTCGTGCAAATAAAGGCATTTTGAACTAATTAAATGGCCTTGAAATTTGATGCTGAATTTTGTTGCCATCTATTATCGTTGTTACGGCCATGTTTCATCCAAATGAAGCCATCTTGCACTATTTGAATGGCCTTGAAATTTGATGTTGAATCTTGTTGCCATCTATTATCGTTGTTACAGCCATGTTTCATCCAAATGAAGCCATCTTGCACTATTTGAATGGCCTTGAAATTTGATGTTGAGTTTTTTTGCCATCTATTATCGTTGTTACGGCCATGTTTCATCCAAATGAAGCCATCTTGTACTATTTGAATGGCCTTGAAATTTGATGTTGAATTTTGTTGCCATCTATTATCGTTGTTACGGCCATGTTTCATCCAAATGAAGCCATCTGGTACTATTTGAATGGCCTTGAAATTTGATGTTGAATCTTGTTGCCATCTATTATCGTTGTTACGGCCATGTTTCATCCAAATGAAGGCATCTTGTACTATTTGAATGGCCTTGAAATTTGATGTTGAATTTTGTTGCCATCTATTATCGTTGTTACGGCCATGTTTCATCCAAATGAAGCCATCTTGCACTAATTCAATGGCCTTGAAATTTGATGTTGAATTTTGTTGCCATCTATTATCGTTGTTACGGCCATGTTTTGTGCAAATAAAGGCATTTTGAACTATTTCAATGGCCTTGAAATTTGATGCTGAATTTTGTTGCCATCTATTATCGTTGTTACGGCCATGTTTCATCCAAATAAAGCCATCTTGCACTATTTGAATGGCCTTGAAATTTGATGTTGAATTTTTTGCCATCTATTATTGTTGTTACAGCCATGTTTCATCCAAATGAAGGCATCTTGTACTATTTGAATGGCCTTGAAATTTGATGTTGAATTTTGTTGCCATCTATTATCGTTGTTACGGCCATGTTTCATCCAAATGAAGCCATCTTGCACTATTTGAATGGCCTTGAAATTTGATGTTGAATTTTGTTGCCATCTATTATCGTTGTTACGGCCATGTATCATCCAAATGAAGCCATCTTGCTCTATTTGAATGGCCTTGAAATTTGATGTTGAATTTTGTTGCCATCTATTATCGTTGTTACGGCCATGTTTCATCCAAATGAAGCCATCTTGTACTATTTGAATGGCCTTGAAATTTGATGTTGAGTGTTTTTGCCATCTATTATCGTTGTTACGGCCATGTTTCATCCAAATGAAGCCATCTTGCACTATTTGAATGGCCTTGAAATTTGATGTTGAGTTTTTTTGCCATCTATTATCGTTGTTACGGCCATGTTTCATCCAAATGAAGCCATCTTGCACTATTTGAATGGCCTTGAAATTTGATGTTGAATTTTGTTGCCATCTATTATCGTTGTTACGGCCATGTTTCATCCAAATGAAGCCATCTGGTACTATTTGAATGGACTTGAAATTTGATGTTGAATCTTGTTGCCATCTATTATCGTTGTTACGGCCATGTTTCATCCAAATGAAGGCATCTTGTACTATTTGAATGGCCTTGAAATTTGATGTTGAATTTTGTTGCCATCTATTATCGTTGTTACGGCCATGTTTCATCCAAATGAAGCCATCTTGCACTAATTCAATGGCCTTGAAATTTGATGTTGAATTTTGTTGCCATCTATTATCGTTGTTACGGCCATGTTTTGTGCAAATAAAGGCATTTTGAACTATTTCAATGGCCTTGAAATTTGATGCTGAATTTTGTTGCCATCTATTATCGTTGTTACGGCCATGTTTCATCCAAATAAAGCCATCTTGCACTATTTGAATGGCCTTGAAATTTGATGTTGAATTTTTTGCCATCTATTATTGTTGTTACAGCCATGTTTCATCCAAATGAAGGCATCTTGTACTATTTGAATGGCCTTGAAATTTGATGTTGAATTTTGTTGCCATCTATTATCGTTGTTACGGCCATGTTTCATCCAAATGAAGCCATCTTGCACTATTTGAATGGCCTTGAAATTTGATGTTGAATTTTGTTGCCATCTATTATCGTTGTTACGGCCATGTATCATCCAAATGAAGCCATCTTGCTCTATTTGAATGGCCTTGAAATTTGATGTTGAATTTTGTTGCCATCTATTATCGTTGTTACGGCCATGTTTCATCCAAATGAAGCCATCTTGTACTATTTGAATGGCCTTGAAATTTGATGTTGAGTGTTTTTGCCATCTATTATCGTTGTTACGGCCATGTTTCATCCAAATGAAGCCATCTTGCACTATTTGAATGGCCTTGAAATTTGATTTTGAATTTTGTTGCCATCTATTATCGTTGTTACGGCCATGTTTCATCCAAATGAAGGCATCTTGTACTATTTGAATGGCCTTGAAATTTGATGTTGAATTTTGTTGCCATCTATTATCGTTGTTACGGCCATGTTTCATCCAAATGAAGCCATCTTGTACTATTTGAATGGCCTTGAAATTTGATGTTGAATTTTGTTGCCATCTATTATCGTTGTTACGGCCATGTTTCATCCAAATGAAGGCATCTTGTACTATTTGAATGGCCTTGAAATTTGATGTTGAATTTTGTTGCCATCTATTATCGTTGTTACGGCCATGTTTCATCCAAATGAAGCCATCTTTTACTATTTGAATGGCCTTGAAATTTGATGTTGAATTTTGCTGCCATCTATTATCGTTGTTATGGCCATGTTTCATCCAAATGAAGCAATCTTGCACTATTTGAATGGCCTTGAAATTTGATGTTGAATTTTGTTGCCATCTATTATCGTTGTTACGGCCATGTTTCATCCAAATGAAGGCATCTTGCACTATTTGAATGGCCTTGAAATTTGATGTTGAATTTTGTTGCCATCTATTATCGTTGTTACGGCCATGTTTCATCCAAATGAAGCCATCTTGTACTATTTGAATGGCCTTGAAATTTGATGTTGAATTTTGTTGCCATCTATTATCGTTGTTACGGCCATGTTTCATCCAAATGAAGCCATCTTGCACTATTTGAATGGCCTTGAAATTTGATGTTGAATTTTGTTGCCATCTATTATCGTTGTTACGGCCATGTTTCATCCAAAAAAAGGCATCTTGAACTAATTCAATGGCCTTGAAATTTGATGTTGAATTTTGTTGCCATCTATTATCGTTGTTACGGCCATGTTTCATCCAAATGAAGCCATCTTGTACTATTTGAATGGCCTTGAAATTTGATGTTGAATTTTGTTGCCATCTATTATCGTTGTTACGGCCATTTTTCATCCAAATGAAGCCATCTTGTACTATTTGAATGGCCTTGAAATTTGATGTTGAATCTTGTTGCCATCTATTATCGTTGTTACGGCCATGTTTCATCCAAATGAAGCCATCTTGTACTATTTGAATGGCCTTGAAATTTGATGTTGAATTTTGTTGCCATCTATTATCGTTGTTACGGCCATGTTTTATCCAAATAAAGCCATCTTGTACTATTTGAATGGCCTTGAAATTTGATGTTGAATTTTGTTGCCATCTATTATCGTTGTTACGGCCATGTTTCATCCAAATAAAGGCAACTTGACCTAATTCAATGGCCTTGAAATTTGATGTTGAATTTTGTTGCCATCTATTATCGTTGTTACGGCCATGTTTCATCCAAATAAAGCCATCTTACACTTTTTGAATGGCCTTGAAATTTGATGTTGAGTTTTTTTGCCATCTATTATCGTTGTTACGGCCATGTTTCATCCAAATGAAGCCATCTTGTACTATTTCAATGGCCTTGAAATTTGATGTTGAATCTTGTTGCCATCTATTATCGTTGTACCGGCCATGTTTCATCCAAATAAAGGCATCTTGTACTATTTGAATGACTTGAAATTTGATGTTGAATCTTGTTGCCATCTATTATCGTTGTTACGGCCATGTTTCATCCAAATGAAGCCATCTTGTACTATTTGAATGGCCTTGAAATTTGATGTTGAATTTTGTTGCCATCTATTATCGTTGTTACGGCCATGTTTCATCCAAATAAAGGCAACTTGACCTAATTCAATGGCCTTGAAATTTGATGTTGAATTTTGTTGCCATCTATTATCGTTGTTACGGCCATGTTTCATCCAAATAAAGCCATCTTGCACTATTTGAATGGCCTTGAAATTTGATGTTGAATTTTGTTGCCATCTATTATCGTTGTTACGGCCATGTATCATCCAAATGAAGCCATCTTGTACTATTTGAATGGCCTTGAAATTTGATGTTGAATCTTGTTGCCATCTATTATCGTTGTTACGGCCATGTATCATCCAAATGAAGCCATCTTGCACTATTTGAATGGCCTTGAAATTTGATGTTGAATCTTGTTGCCATCTATTATCGTTGTTACGGCCATGTTTCATCCAAATGAAGCCATCTTGTACTATTTGAATGACCTTGAAATTTGATGTTGAATTTTGTTGCCATCTATTATCGTTGTTACGGCCATTTTTCATCCAAATGAAGCCATCTTGTACTCTTTGAATGGCCTTGAAATTTGATGTTGAATTTTGTTGCCATCTATTATCGTTGTTACGGCCATGTTTCGTGCAAATAAAGGCATTTTGAACTAATTCAATGGCCTTGAAATTTGTTGTTGAATTTTGTTGCCATCTATTATCGTTGTTACGGCCATGTTTCATCCAAATAAAGGCAACTTGAACTAATTCAATGGCCTTGAAATTTGATGTTGAATTTTGTTGCCATCTATTATCGTTGTTACGGCCATTTTTCATCCAAATGAAGCCATCTTGTACTATTTGAATGGCCTTGAAATTTGATGTTGAATCTTGTTGCCATCTATTATCGTTGTTACGGCCATGTTTCATCCAAATGAAGGCATCTTGTACTATTTGAATGGCCTTGAAATTTGATGTTGAATTTTGTTGCCATCTATTATCGTTGTTACGGCCATGTTTCATCCAAATGAAGCCATCTTGCACTAATTCAATGGCCTTGAAATTTGATGTTGAATTTTGTTGCCATCTATTATCGTTGTTACGGCCATTTTTCGTGCAAATAAAGGCATTTCGAACTAATTCAATGGCCTTGTAATTTGATGTTGAATTTTAAATTAATTTTAAATTAAATGGCCTTGAAATTTGATGCTGAATTTTGTTGCCATCTATTATCGTTGTTACGGCCATGTTTCATCCAACTAATGCCATCTTGCACTATTTGAATGGCCTTGAAATTTGATGTTGAATCGTGTTGCCATCTATTATCGTTGTTACAGCCATGTTTCATCCAAATGAAGCCATCTTGCACTATTTGAATGGCCTTGAAATTTGATGTTGAGTTTTTTTGCCATCTATTATCGTTGTTACGGCCATGTTTCATCCAAATAAAGGCATCTTGTACAATTTGAATGGCCTTGAAATTTGATGTTGAGTGTTTTTGCCATCTATTATCGTTGTTACGGCCATGTTTTATCCAAATAAAGCCATCTTGTACTATTTGAATGGCCTTGAAATTTGATGTTGAATTTTGTTGCCATCTATTATCGTTGTTACGGCCATGTTTCATCCAAATAAAGGCATCTTGCACTATTTGAATGGCCTTGAAATTTGATGTTGAATTTTTTGCCATCTATTATTGTTGTTACAGCCATGTTTCATCCAAATGAAGGCATCTTGTACTATTTGAATGGCCTTGAAATTTGATGTTGAATTTTGTTGCCATCTATTATCGTTGTTACGGCCATGTTTCATCCAAATGAAGCCATCTTGCACTATTTGAATGGCCTTGAAATTTGATGTTGAATCTTGTTGCCATCTATTATCGTTGTTACGGCCATGTATCATCCAAATGAAGCCATCTTGCTCTATTTGAATGGCCTTGAAATTTGATGTTGAATTTTGTTGCCATCTATTATCGTTGTTACGGCCATGTTTCATCCAAATGAAGCCATCTTGTACTATTTGAATGGCCTTGAAATTTGATGTTGAGTGTTTTTGCCATCTATTATCGTTGTTACGGCCATGTTTCATCCAAATGAAGCCATCTTGCACTATTTGAATGGCCTTGAAATTTGATGTTGAATTTTGTTGCCATCTATTATCGTTGTTACGGCCATGTTTCATCCAAATGAAGGCATCTTGTACTATTTGAATGGCCTTGAAATTTGATGTTGAATTTTGTTGCCATCTATTATCGTTGTTACGGCCATGTATCATCCAAATGAAGCCACCTAGTACTATTTGAATGGCCTTGAAATTTGATGTTGAATTTTGTTGCCATCTATTATCGTTGTTACGGCCATGTTTCATCCAAATGAAGGCATCTTGTACTATTTGAATGGCCTTGAAATTTGATGTTGAATTTTGTTGCCATCTATTATCGTTGTTACGGCCATGTTTCATCCAAATGAAGGCATCTTGTACTATTTGAATGGCCTTGAAATTTGATGTTGAATTTTGTTGCCATCTATTATCGTTGTTATGGCCATGTTTCATCCAAATGAAGCCATCTTGCACTATTTGAATGGCCTTGAAATTTGATGTTGAATTTTGTTGCCATCTATTATCGTTGTTACGGCCATGTTTCATCCAAATGAAGCCATCTTGCACTATTTGAATGGCCTTGAAATTTGATGTTGAATCTTGTTGCCATCTATTATCGTTGTTACGGCCATTTTTCTTCCAAATGAAGCCATCTTGTACTATTTGAATGGCCTTGAAATTTGATGTTGAATTTTGTTGCCATCTATTATCGTTGTTACGGCCATGTTTCATCCAAATGAAGCCATCTTGCACTATTTGAATGGCCTTGAAATTTGATGTTGAATTTTGTTGCCATCTATTATCGTTGTTACGGCCATGTTTCATCCAAAAAAAGGCATCTTGAACTAATTCAATGGCCTTGAAATTTGATGTTGAGTTTGTTTGCCATCTATTATCGTTGTTACGGCCATGTTTCATCCAAATGAAGCCATCTTTTACTATTTGAATGGCCTTGAAATTTGATGTTGAATTTTGTTGCCATCTATTATCGTTGTTACGGCCATGTTTCATCTAAATGAAGCCATCTTGTACTATTTGAATGGCCTTGAAATTTGATGTTGAATCTTGTTGCCATCTATTATCGTTGTTACGGCCATGTTTCATCCAAATGAAGCCATCTTGTACTATTTGAATGGCCTTGAAATTTGATGTTGAATTTTGTTGCCATCTATTATCGTTGTTACGGCCATGTTTTATCCAAATAAAGCCATCTTGTACTATTTGAATGGCCTTGAAATTTGATGTTGAATTTTGTTGCCATCTATTATCGTTGTTACGGCCATGTTTCATCCAAATCAAGGCAACTTGAACTAATTCAATGGCCTTGAAATTTGATGTTGAATTTTGTTGCCATCTATTATCGTTGTTACGGCCATGTTTCATCCAAATAAAGCCATCTTGTACTATTTGAATGGCCTTGAAATTTGATGTTGAGTGTTTTTGCCATCTATTATCGTTGTTACGGCCATGTTTCATCCAAATGAAGCCATCTTGCACTATTTGAATGGTCTTGAAATTTGATGTTGAGTTTTTTTGCCATCTATTATTGTTGTTACGGCCATGTTTCATCCAAATGAAGCCATCTTGCTCTATTTGAATGGCCTTGAAATTTGATGTTGAATTTTGTTGCCATCTATTATCGTTGTTACGGCCATGTTTCATCCAAATGAAGCCATCTTGTACTATTTGAATGGCCTTGAAATTTGATGTTGAGTGTTTTTGCCATCTATTATCGTTGTTACGGCCATGTTTCATCCAAATGAAGCCATCTTGCACTATTTGAATGGCCTTGAAATTTGATGTTGAATTTTGTTGCCATCTATTATCGTTGTTACGGCCATGTTTCATCCAAATGAAGGCATCTTGTACTATTTGAATGGCCTTGAAATTTGATGTTGAATTTTGTTGCCATCTATTATCGTTGTTACGGCCATGTTTCATCCAAATGAAGCCATCTTGTATTATTTGAATGGCCTTGAAATTTGATGTTGAATTTTGTTGCCATCTATTATCGTTGTTACGGCCATGTTTCATCCAAATGAAGGCATCTTGTACTATTTGAATGGCCTTGAAATTTGATGTTGAATTTTGATGCCATCTATTATCGTTGTTACGGCCATGTTTCATCCAAATGAAGCCATCTTGCATTATTTGAATGGCCTTGAAATTTGATGTTGAATTTTGTTGCCATCTATTATCGTTGTTATGGCCATGTTTCATCCAAATGAAGCCATCTTGCACTATTTGAATGGCCTTGAAATTTGATGTTGAATTTTGTTGCCATCTATTATCGTTGTTACGGCCATTTTTCATCCAAATGAAGCCATCTTGCACTATTTGAATGGCCTTGAAATTTGATGTTGAATTTTGTTGCCATCTATTATCGTTGTTACGGCCATGTTTCATCCAAATGAAGCCATCTTGCACTATTTGAATGGCCTTGAAATTTGATGTTGAATTTTGTTGCCATCTATTATCGTTGTTACGGCCATGTTTCATCCAAATGAAGGCATCTTGCACTATTTGAATGGCCTTGAAATTTGATGTTGAATTTTGTTGCCATCTATTATCGTTGTTACGGCCATGTTTCATCCAAATGAAGCCATCTTGTACTATTTGAATGGCCTTGAAATTTGATGTTGAATTTTGTTGCCATCTATTATCGTTGTTACGGCCATGTTTCATCCAAATGAAGCCATCTTGCACTAATTCAATGGCCTTGAAATTTGATGTTGAATTTTGTTGCCATCTATTATCGTTGTTACGGCCATGTTTCGTGCAAATAAAGGCATTTTTAACTAATTCAATGGCCTTGTAATTTGATGTTGAATTTTAAATTAATTTTAAATTAAATGGCCTTGAAATTTGATGCTGAATTTTGTTGCCATCTATTATCGTTGTTACGGCCATGTTTCATCCAACTAATGCCATCTTGCACTATTTGAATGGCCTTGAAATTTGATGTTGAATCGTGTTGCCATCTATTATCGTTGTTACAGCCATGTTTCATCCAAATGAAGCCATCTTGCACTATTTGAATGGCCTTGAAATTTGATGTTGAGTTTTTTTGCCATCTATTATCGTTGTTACGGCCATGTTTCATCCAAATGAAGCCATCTTGTACTATTTGAATGGACTTGAAATTTGATGTTGAGTGTTTTTGCCATCTACTATCGTTGTTACGGCCATGTTTTATCCAAATAAAGCCATCTTGTACTATTTGAATGGCCTTGAAATTTGATGTTGAATTTTGTTGCCATCTATTATCGTTGTTACGGCCATGTTTCATCCAAATGAAGCCATCTTGCACTATTTGAATGGCCTTGAAATTTGATGTTGAATTTTGTTGCCATCTATTATCGTTGTTACGGCCATTTTTCATCCAAATGAAGCCATCTTGCACTATTTGAATGGCCTTGAAATTTGATGTTGAATTTTGTTGCCATCTATTATCGTTGTTACGGCCATGTTTCATCCAAATGAAGCCATCTTGCACTATTTGAATGGCCTTGAAATTTGATGTTGAATTTTGTTGCCATCTATTATCGTTGTTACGGCCATGTTTCATCCAAATGAAGGCATCTTGCACTATTTGAATGGCCTTGAAATTTGATGTTGAATTTTGTTGCCATCTATTATCGTTGTTACGGCCATGTTTCATCCAAATGAAGCCATCTTGTACTATTTGAATGGCCTTGAAATTTGATGTTGAATTTTGTTGCCATCTATTATCGTTGTTACGGCCATGTTTCATCCAAATGAAGCCATCTTGCACTAATTCAATGGCCTTGAAATTTGATGTTGAATTTTGTTGCCATCTATTATCGTTGTTACGGCCATGTTTCGTGCAAATAAAGGCATTTTTAACTAATTCAATGGCCTTGTAATTTGATGTTGAATTTTAAATTAATTTTAAATTAAATGGCCTTGAAATTTGATGCTGAATTTTGTTGCCATCTATTATCGTTGTTACGGCCATGTTTCATCCAACTAATGCCATCTTGCACTATTTGAATGGCCTTGAAATTTGATGTTGAATCGTGTTGCCATCTATTATCGTTGTTACAGCCATGTTTCATCCAAATGAAGCCATCTTGCACTATTTGAATGGCCTTGAAATTTGATGTTGAGTTTTTTTGCCATCTATTATCGTTGTTACGGCCATGTTTCATCCAAATAAAGGCATCTTGTACTATTTGAATGGCCTTGAAATTTGATGTTGAGTGTTTTTGCCATCTATTATCGTTGTTACGGCCATGTTTTATCCAAATAAAGCCATCTTGTACTATTTGAATGGCCTTGAAATTTGATGTTGAATTTTGTTGCCATCTATTATCGTTGTTACGGCCATGTTTCATCCAAATAAAGGCATCTTGCACTATTTGAATGGCCTTGAAATTTGATGTTGAATTTTTTGCCATCTATTATTGTTGTTACAGCCATGTTTCATCCAAATGAAGGCATCTTGTACTGTTTGAATGGCCTTGAAATTTGATGTTGAATTTTGTTGCCATCTATTATCGTTGTTACGGCCATGTTTCATCCAAATGAAGCCATCTTGCACTATTTGAATGGCCTTGAAATTTGATGTTGAATTTTGTTGCCATCTATTATCGTTGTTACGGCCATGTATCATCCAAATGAAGCCATCTTGCTCTATTTGAATGGCCTTGAAATTTGATGTTGAATTTTGTTGCCATCTATTATCGTTGTTACGGCCATGTTTCATCCAAATGAAGCCATCTTGCACTATTTGAATGGCCTTGAAATTTGATGTTGAGTGTTTTTGCCATCTATTATCGTTGTTACGGCCATGTTTCATCCAAATGAAGCCATCTTGCACTATTTGAATGGCCTTGAAATTTGATGTTGAATTTTGTTGCCATCTATTATCGTTGTTACGGCCATGTTTCATCCAAATGAAGGCATCTTGTACTATTTGAATGGCCTTGAAATTTGATGTTGAATTTTGTTGCCATCTATTATCGTTGTTACGGCCATGTATCATCCAAATGAAGCCACCTAGTACTATTTGAATGGCCTTGAAATTTGATGTTGAATTTTGTTGCCATCTATTATCGTTGTTACGGCCATGTTTCATCCAAATGAAGGCATCTTGTACTATTTGAATGGCCTTGAAATTTGATGTTGAATTTTGTTGCCATCTATTATCGTTGTTACGGCCATGTTTCATCCAAATGAAGGCATCTTGTACTATTTGAATGGCCTTGAAATTTGATGTTGAATTTTGTTGCCATCTATTATCGTTGTTATGGCCATGTTTCATCCAAATGAAGCCATCTTGCACTATTTGAATGGCCTTGAAATTTGATGTTGAATTTTGTTGCCATCTATTATCGTTGTTACGGCCATGTTTCATCCAAATGAAGCCATCTTGCACTATTTGAATGGCCTTGAAATTTGATGTTGAATCTTGTTGCCATCTATTATCGTTGTTACGGCCATTTTTCATCCAAATGAAGCCATCTTGTACTATTTGAATGGCCTTGAAATTTGATGTTGAATTTTGTTGCCATCTATTATCGTTGTTACGGCCATGTTTCATCCAAATGAAGCCATCTTGCACTATTTGAATGGCCTTGAAATTTGATGTTGAATTTTGTTGCCATCTATTATCGTTGTTACGGCCATGTTTCATCCAAAAAAAGGCATCTTGAACTAATTCAATGGCCTTGAAATTTGATGTTGAGTTTGTTTGCCATCTATTATCGTTGTTACGGCCATGTTTCATCCAAATGAAGCCATCTTGTACTATTTGAATGGCCTTGAAATTTGATGTTGAATTTTGTTGCCATCTATTATCGTTGTTACGGCCATGTTTCATCCAAATGAAGCCATCTTGTACTATTTGAATGGCCTTGAAATTTGATGTTGAATCTTGTTGCCATCTATTATCGTTGTTACGGCCATGTTTCATCCAAATGAAGCCATCTTGTACTATTTGAATGGCCTTGAAATTTGATGTTGAATTTTGTTGCCATCTATTATCGTTGTTACGGCCATGTTTTATCCAAATAAAGCCATCTTGTACTATTTGAATGGCCTTGAAATTCGATGTTGAATTTTGTTGCCATCTATTATCGTTGTTACGGCCATGTTTCATCCAAATAAAGGCAACTTGAACTAATTCAATGGCCTTGAAATTTGATGTTGAATTTTGTTGCCATCTATTATCGTTGTTACGGCCATGTTTCATCCAAATAAAGCCATCTTGCACTATTTGAATGGCCTTGAAATTTGATGTTGAATCTTGTTGCCATCTATTATCGTTGTTACAGCCATGTTTCATCCAAATGAAGCCATCTTGCACTATTTGAATGGTCTTGAAATTTGATGTTGAGTTTTTTTGCCATCTATTATTGTTGTTACGGCCATGTTTCATCCAAATGAAGCCATTGTTGTATTGTTGTATTGTTTATTGTATTAAGTGATTGGCCAAACAAGCGGCCTTATCACTGAATTAAAACTAAAACTTAAATAACTAACGCAGTGTACAATGACAAAACCGATCAACAGAATCTAGTAGGTAGGTGCCAGTCAAATAAAATGTAACGCTGATTAAATTTACGGGCCATCGCAGTCATTGGGTCGTTCTCGCTATATGCACGTCTTGTAAGGTCAGTTCTTAATAGTCTGTAGTTACGGAACACTCTAGGAGGGACATTTATGTTGACTCTAGCCAGTAGTTCTGGCGAATCTATCTCACCGACAATAAGTTTGGACAAAAACGTACATTGGGCATTATCACGTCTCCTAGCAAGTGTGTCCAGACCAAACAACAAACAACGAGTATGATACGATGGACGAGGGGTTACATTACGCCACGGAGTGAAGTGTAGGACAATACGAGTAACTCTCTTTTGGACAGCTTCTATTCTATTGGACCAAACACTAGAGAACGGACACCAAACTGTAGAACTAAACTCGAGGATGGAACGAACATAGGACTTATACAGAGTTAACAGGCAGTGTGGGTCATTAAGTTCTCTCGAATGTCGACGAATAAATCCTAGCATTTTGTTAGCTTTGTCTAAAATATCACAGTAATGTTGTCGGAAATCTAGTTTGCGATCCAGGGTGACTCCTAAATCCCTGACCGTATTGCACCGCGGTAGTTGTGTCCCTGATATGCTATAGATATACCTTATCGGACTAGCTATTCTAAAGAAAGACATTGACGTACACTTATCAACAGAAATTAGCAGGTCGTTGTTGATACACCAGTCAGAGAAAACATCAATCGATCTTTGCAGTGAAAGAGAGTCGGAAGTATTCCGTACGATACGAAACAGCCTAACATCATCCGCATAAAGCAGACAATCTGCTTCCGTAATGGCCAGTGTGACGTCGTTAATAAAAAGCGAGAACAGCAGTGGTCCCAAGTTGCTGCCCTGAGGGACGCCAGATGAACTCTCGAAAACCTTAGAGGAGACACCATCGATTTGTACGTAGTAGCTACGTTCAGAGATATAGGACCTGAACCAATTCACCAGCGGAGTAGAGAGACCGATCCGGGCGAGCTTAGCCAACAGCAAGCGATGGTTCACACGATCAAACGCAGCCTTAAGATCAGTGTATACTGCATCCATCTGAGCTCCGGAAGTAAAGGCTGCGTGGCAGTTGGAGACGAATTCCACCAGGTTTGTGGTAACACTGCGTCGAGGAAAGAAACCATGCTGGCGTGTAGAAATATAAGAACGACAGTGATACATTAGCGAGTTTTGTATGACGATCTCAAACACCTTGGCACAAGAAGGCAAGGTGGTTATACCGCGGTAGTTCTCAGCAGAGTTTTTATCTCCTTTTTTGTACACCGGAAACATCACAGAGGATTTCCAGGCCGTGGGTACAGTACTTTGTGCAAAAGAGAGTTGGTAGATTTGAGACAGAGGCTCTGCTAAAAATTCGCGGCATTTGGCAAGGATTGCCGTAGGAATACCATCGGGTCCAGGGTTGTATGAGGTTTTGACCTGCTGCAGAGCACGTAGTACAGAATCTACCGAGATAATAATATCGCGTACATCAATGTCAACAACATCACGGGGCACATTATTTAAAGCTGCATCTAATGATAAGCTTGCATCATCCGTAGTAAAGCAGTCCTTGAAACGATCAGCAAATAAGTTGCACATGCCTTCCTTACTGCTTGTGGAGACGTTGTTATATGTGAGAACATCGGGGAGCGAGCTGTTACCGCGTTTTGATTCAACATACCTCCAGAATCGTGTTGGGTGTCTGATGAGCGAGAATTTCACTCGAATGAGATAATTAGTATGAAGTTGTCTGTTATAGCTTCTATATACATTATGGGCAGCAATGAACCTTAACTTGGAGTGTTGTGTACCATTTGTACTGTAAAAGCGAAAGCATGACGCTTTGTTTTGCTTTAGACGGCGTAAACGTGCATCAGACCATGGTGGACTGCGACGCGGTGGCATTAGAGGACAGCAATCAGATATAAGCGCCAGTAGTGTTGTGTTAAATAGTTCCAATGCTGAGTTAACATCCGGATTACCTTCCAGGAAAGACCAGTCAGTAGATTGAAGCAGTTCAGCTAGACGGATAAAGTTGGTTCGCCTGTAGTTACGTGTGCCGGACTCACGGTTTGGTGAGGTAGAACGCCAGGAACGAGCTGTATTGCCAGCACCAGTTAAGTGTAGTTCAACAGGAGGATGATGAACATCAACGGCAACCATAGGGAAAGGAGACACCACCGGTGGGGCACAATAATGTAGGATCTCGTCAGAGACAATTATGAGATCGAGAATGTTATTCGATGCATTAGGTATAAAGTTGATCTGAGAAAGCCCATTACTATAGATGCAGTCAAGCAAAGAGCGGCAGTTGTCCGTAATTCGTGAATTCTCATAATTGATTCGCAGTGCAGGAACGTTAGAATCATCGGTGTTCCAGGAAAGATTGGGGAAGTTAAAGTCCCCGAATAGGAGAAACGTATCGGTGGTTGCACAAGCAATATTATCTATGGTGGAGCAGATAGTTTGCATGGTAGTAGTGTTGTTTACTAAATCTGGAGGAATGTACACTACTCCCGTGATAAAAGTACGTTTATTACCATAAACTCTTACCCAGAGTTGCTCAACGGTATCCTGTGTAGGACAAAGTATTGTACGTAGGTGTGAAGCAACGGCAATGAGAACCCCGCCACCGATTGATTTTTTACTATTTTTGCTGCTGCGGTCTGTTCTATACACTGTATAATTATCCGGGAACAATTCCGAGGAATCAATCGTTGAATCCAACCATGTTTCAGTCAGGATAATAACGTCATAGTGGGTTGTAGAAACATAGTCAAATACTTGATTGCATTTAGATTTCAATCCTCTAACGTTTTGGTACAGGAACAATAATTCGTCAGTATTATTACGGCAGGCGACCCCTGTAGGATTGACATGATAGCCGTGCGATTGTGTGAGTGTAGTGTCCGTTCTTTGGCGATGGTTTGTTTTGGTTTCACGATCATTAAGTTGCGTGCGCCTTTCGTCAAGCACTGCCTCAGTCGAAAAAATATTGTTTGTTGTAGGAAAAACAATCGTCTGGTAAGTGCAATTATTATTTACTAACGTTGTTTCAGCGCCGGTGTTCTTCGTTTCTTGAGACGTGTCAGGATGATTTGTGTGATTGTAAGTGTGCGTGATGTGCGTGGACTGAATACCGGTGAATATTAGTGGGTTTGCGGTGTTGGTGATGTGCGTGGAGTGTGTGCCGATAAAATTGTGTGATCCAGCAGTGGCGGTGACCGAATATTTAGCACCGTAGGCAAAGTTGTAGGGGTGGAGAGACCCATTGGCGGTTGTATACGAAAATTTGCACTCGGCTGTTGAGTTCGGTAGTCAATGAATTCACGTACTGATAGGCCAAGAGGCCAGGTTTCCGGGGAAAGAGCCTTGTCACGTAGTGATAAAGGCACTAACACTTTAAACGACAGGAATGAGAGTGTAGCCGTATTTGTACCCTGGCGAATAAGACAGTATGCTGTAGCATCGTCAATGGATAAAGCTTGTTTGACCATTTGTACAATTTGGTCACTGGTTGTATCGGGAGAGAGCCGGGAAATATACAACGCGCATTTTTGCACCGCGGAATGAGCGGGTACTATTTTGATTGGAAATGCTGCTATATCCTTTTTTGTGCCAGTTATCACAGGTGGTGCATGAGTTTTGCGTTGAACATCGTCAGTTCGCTTCGTATTGTTGTTTTGGCTATTTCTTTGATTGCTCGTAGCACCGAATGTAAACAATGCGTGATTGTCCTTAATGACATCGGAAAACAAACGTTTGGATGGATTTATGCGACGAATTTTTGCGGGAGGGTGACTGCTACGTGGAGTTTTTAGGTCAAGTTGGCTCATCCGTGCAAACCCAGTTTTAATTTCGTTAGTCAATGGCTCCATAACGGTCTTGATGCTTTCGGCTACTGTCGTTATTGCCGCCTGGAACCCAGATTGCATGGCTGCGTCTTTTACGAACTTGGTGCGCGGATTCATGAAGACGTTGTTGCAGCCAATACAGCACCAGTGTAATTGTTTATATTCCGAAATGCGCAGGAACAGATCAGCGGGAACCGAAGTGCAGCGCTGATGAAATGGGGAGTCGCACAGGCAGCAGCTGATAGATGCCTCCGCAATTTCCATAGTGCAGGCGTTGCAAATACGGGCCATTCTACGGGAAACGGTGCAGGTTGTCGTTGCAGCAACAAGAGCGATGGCGGTCAGGACGCGTGAACTCAGACGCGATCCGAAATGCGAAATATGCGCGAGTTTTTGGGTCACAGAGATAAACGCACTATTGCACGAAATACGAACGGTGTTCTAAAATACTGTGATTATACAGAAAACGAAAAATAGTGAGATAAACAGCGCGATTTTCAAGAAAAGATACTGAGCGATATGCGAAAGCGACTTTTACGTTAAACGTCAAACGTCAGACGTATAAAAGCCATCTTGTACTATTTGAATGGCCTTGAAATTTGATGTTGAATCTTGTTGCCATCTATTATCGTTGTTACGGCCATGTAGCATCCAAATGAAGCCATCTTGCTCTATTTGAATGGCCTTGAAATTTGATGTTGAATTTTGTTGCCATCTATTATCGTTGTTACGGCCATGTTTCATCCAAATGAAGCCATCTTGTACTATTTGAATGGCCTTGAAATTTGATGTTGAGTGTTTTTGCCATCTATTATCGTTGTTACGGCCATGTTTCATCCAAATGAAGCCATCTTGCACTATTTGAATGGCCTTGAAATTTGATGTTGAATTTTGTTGCCATCTATTATCGTTGTTACGGCCATGTTTCATCCAAATGAAGGCATCTTGTACTATTTGAATGGCCTTGAAATTTGATGTTGAATTTTGTTGCCATCTATTATCGTTGTTACGGCCATGTTTCATCCAAATGAAGCCATCTTGTATTATTTGAATGGCCTTGAAATTTGATGTTGAATTTTGTTGCCATCTATTATCGTTGTTACGGCCATGTTTCATCCAAATGAAGGCATCTTGTACTATTTGAATGGCCTTGAAATTTGATGTTGAATTTTGATGCCATCTATTATCGTTGTTACGGCCATGTTTCATCCAAATGAAGCCATCTTGCATTATTTGAATGGCCTTGAAATTTGATGTTGAATTTTGTTGCCATCTATTATCGTTGTTACGGCCATGTTTCATCCAAATGAAGCCATCTTGTACTATTTGAATGGCCTTGAAATTTGATGTTGAATTTTGTTGCCATCTATTATCGTTGTTACGGCCATGTTTCATCCAAATGAAGCCATCTTGCACTATTTGAATGGCCTTGAAATTTGATGTTGAATTTTGTTGCCATCTATTATCGTTGTTACGGCCATGTTTCATCCAAATGAAGGCATCTTGCACTATTTGAATGGCCTTGAAATTTGATGTTGAATTTTGTTGCCATCTATTATCGTTGTTACGGCCATGTTTCATCCAAATGAAGGCATCTTGCACTATTTGAATGGCCTTGAAATTTGATGTTGAATTTTGTTGCCATCTATTATCGTTGTTACGGCCATGTTTCATCCAAATGAAGCCATCTTGCATTATTTGAATGGCCTTGAAATTTGATGTTGAATTTTGTTGCCATCTATTATCGTTGTTACGGCCATGTTTCATCCAAATGAAGCCATCTTGTACTATTTGAATGGCCTTGAAATTTGATGTTGAATTTTGTTGCCATCTATTATCGTTGTTACGGCCATGTTTCATCCAAATGAAGCCATCTTGCACTATTTGAATGGCCTTGAAATTTGATGTTGAATTTTGTTGCCATCTATTATCGTTGTTACGGCCATGTTTCATCCAAATGAAGGCATCTTGCACTATTTGAATGGCCTTGAAATTTGATGTTGAATTTTGTTGCCATCTATTATCGTTGTTACGGCCATGTTTCATCCAAATGAAGGCATCTTGCACTATTTGAATGGCCTTGAAATTTGATGTTGAATTTTGTTGCCATCTATTATCGTTGTTACGGCCATGTTTCATCCAAATGAAGGCATCTTGCACTATTTGAATGGCCTTGAAATTTGATGTTGAATTTTGTTGCCATCTATTATCGTTGTTACGGCCATGTTTCATCCAAATGAAGGCATCTTGCACTATTTGAATGGCCTTGAAATTTGATGTTGAATTTTGTTGCCATCTATTATCGTTGTTACGGCCATGTTTCATCCAAATGAAGCCATCTTGCACTATTTGAAAGGCCTTGAAATTTGATGTTGAATTTTGTTGCCATCTATTATCGTTGTTACGGCCATGTTTCATCCAAATGAAGGCATCTTGCACTATTTGAATGGCCTTGAAATTTGATGTTGAATTTTGTTGCCATCTATTATCGTTGTTACGGCCATGTTTCATCCAAATGAAGGCATCTTGTACTATTTGAATGGCCTTGAAATTTGATGTTGAATTTTGTTGCCATCTATTATCGTTGTTACGGCCATGTTTCATCCAAATGAAGCCATCTTGCACTATTTGAATGGCCTTGAAATTTGATGTTGAATTTTGTTGCCATCTATTATCGTTGTTACGGCCATGTTTCATCCAAAAAAAGGCATCTTGAACTAATTCAATGGCCTTGAAATTTGATGTTGAATTTTGTTGCCATCTATTATCGTTGTTACGGCCATGTTTCATCCAAATGAAGCCATCTTGTACTATTTGAATGGCCTTGAAATTTGATGTTGAATTTTGTTGCCATCTATTATCGTTGTTACGGCCATTTTTCATCCAAATGAAGCCATCTTGCACTATTTGAATGGCCTTGAAATTTGATGTTGAATCTTGTTGCCATCTATTATCGTTGTTACGGCCATGTTTCATCCAAATGAAGCCATCTTGTACTATTTGAATGGCCTTGAAATTTGATGTTGAATTTTGTTGCCATCTATTATCGTTGTTACGGCCATGTTTTATCCAAATAAAGCCATCTTGCACTATTTGAATGGCCTTGAAATTTGATGTTGAATTTTGTTGCCATCTATTATCGTTGTTACGGCCATGTTTCATCCAAATAAAGGCAACTTGACCTAATTAAATGGCCTTGAAATTTGATGTTGAATTTTGTTGCCATCTATTATCGTTGTTACGGCCATGTTTCATCCAAATAAAGCCATCTTGCACTATTTGAATGGCCTTGAAATTTGATGTTGAGTTTTTTTGCCATCTATTATCGTTGTTACGGCCATGTTTCATCCAAATGAAGCCATCTTGTACTATTTCAATGGCCTTGAAATTTGATGTTGAATTTTGTTGCCATCTATTATCGTTGTTACGGCCATTTTTCATCCAAATGAAGCCATCTTGTACTATTTGAATGGCCTTGAAATTTGATGTTGAATCTTGTTGCCATCTATTATCGTTGTTACGGCCATGTTTCATCCAAATGAAGCCATCTTGTACTATTTGAATGGCCTTGAAATTTGATGTTGAATTTTGTTGCCATCTATTATCGTTGTTACGGCCATGTTTTATCCACATAAAGCCATCTTGTACTATTTGAATGGCCTTGAAATTTGATGTTGAATTTTGTTGCCATCTATTATCGTTGTTACGGCCATGTTTCATCCAAATAAAGGCAACTTGACCTAATTCAATGGCCTTGAAATTTGATGTTGAATTTTGTTGCCATCTATTATCGTTGTTACGGCCATGTTTCATCCAAATAAAGCCATCTTGCACTATTTGAATGGCCTTGAAATTTGATGTTGAGTTTTTTTGCCATCTATTATCGTTGTTACGGCCATGTTTCATCCAAATGAAGCCATCTTGCACTATTTGAATGGCCTTGAAATTTGATGTTGAATTTTGTTGCCATCTATTATCGTTGTTACGGCCATGTTTCATCCAAAAAAAGGCATCTTGAACTAATTCAATGGCCTTGAAATTTGATGTTGAGTTTGTTTGCCATCTATTATCATTGTTACGGCCATGTTTCATCCAAATGAAGCCATCTTGTACTATTTGAATGGCCTTGAAATTTGATGTTGAATTTTGTTGCCATCTATTATCGTTGTTACGGCCATGTTTCATCCAAATGAAGCCATCTTGTACTATTTGAATGGCCTTGAAATTTGATGTTGAATCTTGTTGCCATCTATTATCGTTGTTACGGCCATGTTTCATCCAAATGAAGCCATCTTGTACTATTTGAATGGCCTTGAAATTTGATGTTGAATTTTGTTGCCATCTATTATCGTTGTTACGGCCATGTTTTATCCAAATAAAGCCATCTTGTACTATTTGAATGGCCTTGAAATTTGATGTTGAATTTTGTTGCCATCTATTATCGTTGTTACGGCCATGTTTCATCCAAATAAAGGCAACTTGAACTAATTCAATGGCCTTGAAATTTGATGTTGAATTTTGTTGCCATCTATTATCGTTGTTACGGCCATGTTTCATCCAAATAAAGCCATCTTGCACTATTTGAATGGCCTTGAAATTTGATGTTGAATCTTGTTGCCATCTATTATCGTTGTTACAGCCATGTTTCATCCAAATGAAGCCATCTTGCACTATTTGAATGGTCTTGAAATTTGATGTTGAGTTTTTTTGCCATCTATTATCGTTGTTACGGCCATGTTTCATCCAAATGAAGCCATCTTGTACTATTTGAATGGCCTTGAAATTTGATGTTGAATCTTGTTGCCATCTATTATCGTTGTTACGGCCATGTAGCATCCAAATGAAGCCATCTTGCTCTATTTGAATGGCCTTGAAATTTGATGTTGAATTTTGTTGCCATCTATTATCGTTGTTACGGCCATGTTTCATCCAAATGAAGCCATCTTGTACTATTTGAATGGCCTCGAAATTTGATGTTGAGTGTTTTTGCCATCTATTATCGTTGTTACGGCCATGTTTCATCCAAATGAAGCCATCTTGCACTATTTGAATGGCCTTGAAATTTGATGTTGAATTTTGTTGCCATCTATTATCGTTGTTACGGCCATGTTTCATCCAAATGAAGGCATCTTGTACTATTTGAATGGCCTTGAAATTTGATGTTGAATTTTGTTGCCATCTATTATCGTTGTTACGGCCATGTTTCATCCAAATGAAGCCATCTTGTACTATTTGAATGGCCTTGAAATTTGATGTTGAATTTTGTTGCCATCTATTATCGTTGTTACGGCCATGTTTCATCCAAATGAAGGCATCTTGTACTATTTGAATGGCCTTGAAATTTGATGTTGAATTTTGATGCCATCTATTATCGTTGTTACGGCCATGTTTCATCCAAATGAAGCCATCTTTTACTATTTGAATGGCCTTGAAATTTGATGTTGAATTTTGTTGCCATCTATTATCGTTGTTATGGCCATGTTTCATCCAAATGAAGCCATCTTGCACTATTTGAATGGCCTTGAAATTTGATGTTGAATTTTGTTGCCATCTATTATCGTTGTTACGGCCATGTTTCATCCAAATGAAGGCATCTTGCACTATTTGAATGGCCTTGAAATTTGATGTTGAATTTTGTTGACATCTATTATCGTTGTTACGGCCATGTTTCATCCAAATGAAGCCATCTTGTACTATTTGAATGGCCTTGAAATTTGATGTTGAATTTTGTTGCCATCTATTATCGTTGTTACGGCCATGTTTCATCCAAATGAAGCCATCTTGCACTATTTGAATGGCCTTGAAATTTGATGTTGAATTTTGTTGCCATCTATTATCGTTGTTACGGCCATGTTTCATCCAAAAAAAGGCATCTTGAACTAATTCAATGGCCTTGAAATTTGATGTTGAATTTTGTTGCCATCTATTATCGTTGTTACGGCCATTTTTCATCCAAATGAAGCCATCTTGTACTATTTGAATGGCCTTGAAATTAGATGTTGAATTTTGTTGCCATCTATTATCGTTGTTACGGCCATTTTTCATCCAAATGAAGCCATCTTGTACTATTTGAATGGCCTTGAAATTTGATGTTGAATCTTGTTGCCATCTATTATCGTTGTTACGGCCATGTTTCATCCAAATGAAGCCATCTTGTACTATTTGAATGGCCTTGAAATTTGATGTTGAATTTTGTTGCCATCTATTATCGTTGTTACGGCCATGTTTTATCCAAATAAAGCCATCTTGTACTATTTGAATGGCCTTGAAATTTGATGTTGAATTTTGTTGCCATCTATTATCGTTGTTACGGCCATGTTTCATCCAAATAAAGGCAACTTGACCTAATTCAATGGCCTTGAAATTTGATGTTGAATTTTGTTGCCATCTATTATCGTTGTTACGGCCATGTTTCATCCAAATGAAGCCATCTTGCACTATTTGAATGGCCTTGAAATTTGATGTTGAGTTTTTGTTGCCATCTATTATCGTTGTTACGGCCATGTTTCATCCAAATGAAGCCATCTTGTACTATTTCAATGGCCTTGAAATTTGATGTTGAATCTTGTTGCCATCTATTATCGTTGTACCGGCCATGTTTCATCCAAATGAAGCCATCTTGTACTATCTGAATGGCCTTGAAATTTTAATGTTGAATTTTGTTGCCATCTATTATCGTTGTTACGGCCATGTTTCAACCAAATGAAGCCATCTTGCACTAATTCAATGGCCTTGAAATTTGATGTTGAATTTTGTTGCCATCTATTATCGTTGTTACGGCCATGTTTCATCCAAATAAAGCCATCTTGTACTATTTGAATGGCCTTGAAATTTGATGTTGAATTTTGTTGCCATCTATTATCGTTGTTACGGCCATGTTTCATCCAAATAAAGGCATCTTGCACTATTTGAATGGCCTTGAAATTTGATGTTGAATTTTGTTGCCATCTATTATCGTTGTTACGGCCATGTTTCATCCAAATAAAGGCAACTTGAACTAATTCAATGGCCTTGAAATTTGATGTTGAATTTTGTTGCCATCTATTATCGTTGTTACGGCCATTTTTCATCCAAATGAAGCCATCTTGTACTATTTGAATGGCCTTGAAATTTGATGTTGAATCTTGTTGCCATCTATTATCGTTGTTACGGCCATGTTTCATCCAAATGAAGGCATCTTGTACTATTTGAATGGCCTTGAAATTTGATGTTGAATTTTGTTGCCATCTATTATCGTTGTTACGGCCATGTTTCATCCAAATGAAGGCATCTTGTACTATTTGAATGGCCTTGAAATTTGATGTTGAATTTTGATGCCATCTATTATCGTTGTTACGGCCATGTTTCATCCAAATGAAGCCATCTTTTACTATTTGAATGGCCTTGAAATTTGATGTTGAATTTTGTTGCCATCTATTATCGTTGTTATGGCCATGTTTCATCCAAATGAAGCCATCTTGCACTATTTGAATGGCCTTGAAATTTGATGTTGAATTTTGTTGCCATCTATTATCGTTGTTACGGCCATGTTTCATCCAAATGAAGGCATCTTGTACTATTTGAATGGCCTTGAAATTTGATGTTGAATTTTGATGCCATCTATTATCGTTGTTACGGCCATGTTTCATCCAAATGAAGCCATCTTTTACTAATTGAATGGCCTTGAAATTTGATGTTGAATTTTGTTGCCATCTATTATCGTTGTTACGGCCATGTTTCATCCAAATGAAGCCATCTTGCACTAATTCAATGGCCTTGAAATTTGATGTTGAATTTTGTTGCCATCTATTATCGTTGTTACGGCCATGTTTCGTGCAAATAAAGGCATTTTGAACTAATTCAATGGCCTTGAAATTTGATGTTGAATTTTGTTGCCATCTATTATCGTTGTTACGGCCATGTTTCGTGCAAATAAAGGCATTTTGAACTAATTAAATGGCCTTGAAATTTGATGCTGAATTTTGTTGCCATCTATTATCGTTGTTACGGCCATGTTTCATCCAACTAATGCCATCTTGCACTATTTGAATGGCCTTGAAATTTGATGTTGAATCTTGTTGCCATCTATTATCGTTGTTACGGCCATGTTTTATCCAAATAAAGCCATCTTGTACTATTTGAATGGCCTTGAAATTTGATGTTGAATTTTGTTGCCATCTATTATCGTTGTTACGGCCATGTTTCATCCAAATAAAGGCATCTTGCACTATTTGAATGGCCTTGAAATTTGTTGTTGAATTTTGTTGCCATCTATTATCGTTGTTACGGCCATGTTTCATCCAAATAAAGCCATCTTGCACTATTTGAATGGCCTTGAAATTTGATGTTGAATTTTTTGCCATCTATTATTGTTGTTACAGCCATGTTTCATCCAAATGAAGGCATCTTGTACTATTTGAATGGCCTTGAAATTTGATGTTGAATTTTGTTGCCATCTATTATCGTTGTTACGGCCATGTTTCATCCAAATAAAGGCATCTTGTACTATTTGAATGGCCTTGAAATTTGATGTTGAGTGTTTTTGCCATCTATTATCGTTGTTACGGCCATGTTTTATCCAAATAAAGCCATCTTGTACTATTTGAATGGCCTTGAAATTTGATGTTGAATTTTGTTGCCATCTATTATCGTTGTTACGGCCATGTTTCATCCAAATAAAGGCATCTTGCACTATTTGAATGGCCTTGAAATTTGTTGTTGAATTTTGTTGCCATCTATTATCGTTGTTACGGCCATGTTTCATCCAAATAAAGCCTTCTTGCACTATTTGAATGGCCTTGAAATTTGATGTTGAATTTTTTAACATCTATTATTGTTGTTACAGCCATGTTTTATCCAAATAAAGCCATCTTGTACTATTTGAATGGCCTTGAAATTTGATGTTGAATTTTGTTGCCATCTATTATCGTTGTTACGGCCATGTTTCATCCAAATGAAGCCATCTTGTACTATTTGAATGGCCTTGAAATTTGATGTTGAGTGTTTTTGCCATCTATTATCGTTGTTACGGCCATGTTTCATCCAAATGAAGCCATCTTGCACTATTTGAATGGCCTTGAAATTTGATGTTGAATTTTGTTGCCATCTATTATCGTTGTTACGGCCATGTTTCATCCAAATGAAGCCATGTTGTACTATTTGAATGGCCTTGAAATTTGATGTTGAATTTTGTTGCCATCTATTATCGTTGTTACGGCCATGTATCATCCAAATGAAGCCACCTAGTACTATTTGAATGGCCTTCAAATTTGATGTTGAATTTTGTTGCCATCTATTATCGTTGTTACGGCCATGTTTCATCCAAATGAAGGCATCTTGTACTATTTGAATGGCCTTGAAATTTGATGTTGAATTTTGTTGCCATCTATTATCGTTGTTACGGCCATGTTTCATCCAAATGAAGCCATCTTTTACTATTTGAATGGCCTTGAAATTTGATGTTGAATTTTGTTGCCATCTATTATCGTTGTTATGGCCATGTTTCATCCAAATGAAGCCATCTTGCACTATTTGAATGGCCTTGAAATTTGATGTTGAATTTTGTTGCCATCTATTATCGTTGTTACGGCCATGTTTCATCCAAATGAAGCCATCTTGCACTATTTGAATGGCCTTGAAATTTGATGTTGAATTTTGTTGCCATCTATTATCGTTGTTACGGCCATTTTTCATCCAAATGAAGCCATCTTGTACTATTTGAATGGCCTTGAAATTTGATGTTGAATTTTGTTGCCATCTATTATCGTTGTTACGGCCATGTTTCATCCAAATGAAGCCATCTTGCACTATTTGAATGGCCTTGAAATTTGATGTTGAATTTTGTTGCCATCTATTATCGTTGTTACGGCCATGTTTCATCCAAAAAAAGGCATCTTGAACTAATTCAATGGCCTTGAAATTTGATGTTGAGTTTGTTTGCCATCTATTATCGTTGTTACGGCCATGTTTCATCCAAATGAAGCCATCTTGTACTATTTGAATGGCCTTGAAATTTGATGTTGAATTTTGTTGCCATCTATTATCGTTGTTACGGCCATGTTTCATCCAAATGAAGCCATCTTGTACTATTTGAATGGCCTTGAAATTTGATGTTGAATCTTGTTGCCATCTATTATCGTTGTTACGGCCATGTTTCATCCAAATGAAGCCATCTTTTACTATTTGAATGGCCTTGAAATTTGATGTTGAATTTTGTTGCCATCTATTATCGTTGTTACGGCCATGTTTTATCCAAATAAAGCCATCTTGTACTATTTGAATGGCCTTGAAATTTGATGTTGAATTTTGTTGCCATCTATTATCGTTGTTACGGCCATGTTTCATCCAAATAAAGGCAACTTGAACTAATTCAATGGCCTTGAAATTTGATGTTGAATTTTGTTGCCATCTATTATCGTTGTTACGGCCATGTTTCATCCAAATAAAGCCATCTTGCACTATTTGAATGGCCTTGAAATTTGATGTTGAATCTTGTTGCCATCTATTATCGTTGTTACAGCCATGTTTCATCCAAATGAAGCCATCTTGCACTATTTGAATGGTCTTGAAATTTGATGTTGAATTTTGTTGCCATCTATTATCGTTGTTACGGCCATGTTTCATCCAAATGAAGCCATCTTGTACTATTTGAATGGCCTTGAAATTTGATGTTGAATTTTGTTGCCATCTATTATCGTTGTTACGGCCATGTAGCATCCAAATGAAGCCATCTTGCTCTATTTGAATGGCCTTGAAATTTGATGTTGAATTTTGTTGCCATCTATTATCGTTGTTACGGCCATGTTTCATCCAAATGAAGCCATCTTGTACTATTTGAATGGCCTTGAAATTTGATGTTGAATTTTGTTGCCATCTATTATCGTTGTTACGGCCATGTTTCATCCAAATGAAGCCATCTTGCACTATTTGAATGGCCTTGAAATTTGATGTTGAATTTTGTTGCCATCTATTATCGTTGTTACGGCCATGTTTCATCCAAATGAAGGCATCTTGTACTATTTGAATGGCCTTGAAATTTGATGTTGAATTTTGTTGCCATCTATTATCGTTGTTACGGCCATGTATCATCCAAATGAAGCCATCTTGTACTATTTCAATGGCCTTGAAATTTGATGTTGAATTTTGTTGCCATCTATTATCGTTGTTACGGCCATGTTTCATCCAAATGAAGGCATCTTGTACTATTTGAATGGCCTTGAAATTTGATGTTGAATCTTGTTGCCATCTATTATCGTTGTTACGGCCATGTTTCATCCAAATGAAGCCATCTTTTACTATTTGAATGGCCTTGAAATTTGATGTTGAATTTTGTTGCCATCTATTATCGTTGTTATGGCCATTTTTCATCCAAATAAAGCCATTTTGATCTATTTGAATGGCCTTGAAATTTGATGTTGAATTTTGTTGCCATCTATTATCGTTGTTACGGCCATGTTTCATCCAAATGAAGCCATCTTGCACTATTTGAATGGCCTTGAAATTTGATGTTGAATTTTGTTGCCATCTATTATCGTTGTTACGGCCATTTTTCATCCAAATGAAGCCATCTTGTACTATTTGAATGGCCTTGAAATTTGATGTTGAATTTTGTTGCCATCTATTATCGTTGTTACGGCCATGTTTCATCCAAATGAAGCCATCTTGCACTATTTGAATGGCCTTGAAATTTGATGTTGAATTTTGTTGCCATCTATTATCGTTGTTACGGCCATGTTTCATCCAAAAAAAGGCATCTTGAACTAATTCAATGGCCTTGAAATTTGATGTTGAGTTTGTTTGCCATCTATTATCGTTGTTACGGCCATGTTTCATCCAAATGAAGCCATCTTGTACTATTTGAATGGCCTTGAAATTTGATGTTGAATTTTGTTGCCATCTATTATCGTTGTTACGGCCATGTTTCATCCAAATGAAGCCATCTTGTACTATTTGAATGGCCTTGAAATTTGAAGTTGAATCTTGTTGCCATCTATTATCGTTGTTACGGCCATGTTTCATCCAAATGAAGCCATCTTGTACTATTTGAATGGCCTTGAAATTTGATGTTGAATTTTGTTGCCATCTATTATCGTTGTTACGGCCATGTTTTATCCAAATAAAGCCATCTTGTACTATTTGAATGGCCTTGAAATTTGATGTTGAATTTTGTTGCCATCTATTATCGTTGTTACGGCCATGTTTCATCCAAATAAAGGCAACTTGAACTAATTCAATGGCCTTGAAATTTGATGTTGAATTTTGTTGCCATCTATTATCGTTGTTACGGCCATGTTTCATCCAAATAAAGCCATCTTGCACTATTTGAATGGCCTTGAAATTTGATGTTGAATCTTGTTGCCATCTATTATCGTTGTTACAGCCATGTTTCATCCAAATGAAGCCATCTTGCACTATTTGAATGGTCTTGAAATTTGCTGTTGAATTTTGTTGCCATCTATTATCGTTGTTACGGCCATGTTTCATCCAAATGAAGCCATCTTGTACTATTTGAATGGCCTTGAAATTTGATGTTGAATCTTGTTGCCATCTATTATCGTTGTTACGGCCATGTTTTATCCAAATGAAGCCATCTTGCTCTATTTGAATGGCCTTGAAATTTGATGTTGAATTTTGTTGCCATCTATTATCGTTGTTACGGCCATGTTTCATCCAAATGAAGCCATCTTGTACTATTTGAATGGCCTTGAAATTTGATGTTGAGTTTTTTTGCCATCTATTATCGTTGTTACGGCCATGTTTCATCCAAATGAAGCCATCTTGCACTATTTGAATGGCCTTGAAATTTGATGTTGAATTTTGTTGCCATCTATTATCGTTGTTACGGCCATGTTTCATCCAAATGAAGGCATCTTGAACTAATTCAATGGCCTTGAAATTTGATGTTGAATTTTGTTGCCATCTATTATCGTTGTTACGGCCATGTTTCATCCAAATGAAGCCATCTTGTATTATTTGAATGGCCTTGAAATTTGATGTTGAATTTTGTTGCCATCTATTATCGTTGTTACGGCCATGTTTCATCCAAATGAAGGCATCTTGTACTATTTGAATGGCCTTGAAATTTGATGTTGAATTTTGATGCCATCTATTATCGTTGTTACGGCCATGTTTCATCCAAATGAAGCCATCTTTTACTATTTGAATGGCCTTGAAATTTGATGTTGAATTTTGTTGCCATCTATTATCGTTGTTATGGCCATGTTTCATCCAAATGAAGCCATCTTGCACTATTTGAATGGCCTTGAAATTTGATGTTGAATTTTGTTGCCATCTATTATCGTTGTTACGGCCATGTTTCATCCAAATGAAGGCATCTTGCACTATTTGAATGGCCTTGAAATTTGATGTTGAATTTTGTTGCCATCTATTATCGTTGTTACGGCCATGTTTCATCCAAATGAAGCCATCTTGTACTATTTGAATGGCCTTGAAATTTGATGTTGAATTTTGTTGCCATCTATTATCGTTGTTACGGCCATGTTTCATCCAAATGAAGCCATCTTGCACTATTTGAATGGCCTTGAAATTTGATGTTGAATTTTGTTGCCATCTATTATCGTTGTTACGGCCATGTTTCATCCCAAAAAAGGCATCTTGAACTAATTCAATGGCCTTGAAATTTGATGTTGAATTTTGTTGCCATCTATTATCGTTGTTACGGCCATGTTTCATCCAAATGAAGCCATCTTTTACTATTTGAATGGCCTTGAAATTTGATGTTGAATTTTGTTGCCATCTATTATCGTTGTTACGGCCATTTTTCATCCAAATGAAGCCATCTTGTACTATTTGAATGGCCTTGAAATTTGATGTTGAATCTTGTTGCCATCTATTATCGTTGTTACGGCCATGTTTCATCCAAATGAAGCCATCTTGTACTATTTGAATGGCCTTGAAATTTGATGTTGAATTTTGTTGCCATCTATTATCGTTGTTACGGCCATGTTTTATCCAAATAAAGCCATCTTGTACTATTTGAATGGCCTTGAAATTTGATGTTGAATTTTGTTGCCATCTATTATCGTTGTTACGGCCATGTTTCATCCAAATGAAGGCATCTTGTACTATTTGAATGGCCTTGAAATTTGATGTTGAATTTTGTTGCCATCTATTATCGTTGTTACGGCCATGTTTCATCCAAATAAAGCCATCTTGCACTATTTGAATGGCCTTGAAATTTGATGTTGAGTTTTTTTGCCATCTATTATCGTTGTTACGGCCATGTTTCATCCAAATGAAGCCATCTTGTACTATTTCAATGGCCTTGAAATTTGATGTTGAATCTTGTTGCCATCTATTATCGTTGTACCGGCCATGTTTCATCCAAATAAAGGCATCTTGTACTATTTGAATGGCCTTGAAATTTTAATGTTGAATTTTGTTGCCATCTATTATCGTTGTTACGGCCATGTTTCAACCAAATGAAGCCATCTTGCACTAATTCAATGGCCTTGAAATTTGATGTTGAATTTTGTTGCCATCTATTATCGTTGTTACGGCCATGTTTCATCCAAATAAAGCCATCTTGTACTATTTGAATGGCCTTGAAATTTGATGTTGAATTTTGTTGCCATCTATTATCGTTGTTACGGCCATGTTTCATCCAAATAAAGGCATCTTGCACTATTTGAATGGCCTTGAAATTTGATGTTGAATTTTGTTGCCATCTATTATCGTTGTTACGGCCATGTTTCATCCAAATGAAGCCATCTTGTACTATTTGAATGGCCTTGAAATTTGATGTTGAATTTTGTTGCCATCTATTATCGTTGTTACGGCCATGTTTTATCCAAATAAAGCCATCTTGTACTATTTGAATGGCCTTGAAATTTGATGTTGAATTTTGTTGCCATCTATTATCGTTGTTACGGCCATGTTTCATCCAAATAAAGCCATCTTGTACTATTTGAATGGCCTTGAAATTTGATGTTGAATTTTGTTGCCATCTATTATCGTTGTTACGGCCATGTTTCATCCAAATAAAGGCATCTTGCACTATTTGAATGGCCTTGAAATTTGATGTTGAATTTTGTTGCCATCTATTATCGTTGTTACGGCCATGTTTCATCCAAATAAAGCCATCTTGCACTATTTGAATGGCCTTGAAATTTGATGTTGAGTTTTTTTGCCATCTATTATCGTTGTTACGGCCATGTTTCATCCAAATGAAGCCATCTTGTACTATTTGAATGGCCTTGAAATTTGATGTTGAATCTTGTTGCCATCTATTATCGTTGTACCGGCCATGTTTCATCCAAATAAAGGCATCTTGTACTATTTGAATGGCCTTGAAATTTTAATGTTGAATTTTGTTGCCATCTATTATCGTTGTTACGGCCATGTTTCAACCAAATGAAGCCATCTTGCACTAATTCAATGGCCTTGAAATTTGATGTTGAATTTTGTTGCCATCTATTATCGTTGTTACGGCCATGTTTCATCCAAATAAAGCCATCTTGTACTATTTGAATGGCCTTGAAATTTGATGTTGAATTTTGTTGCCATCTATTATCGTTGTTACGGCCATGTTTCATCCAAATAAAGGCATCTTGCACTATTTGAATGGCCTTGAAATTTGATGTTGAATTTTGTTGCCATCTATTATCGTTGTTACGGCCATGTTTCATCCAAATGAAGCCATCTTGCACTATTTGAATGGCCTTAAAATTTGATGTTGAATTTTTTGCCATCTATTATTGTTGTTACAGCCATGTTTCATCCAAATGAAGGCATCTTGTACTATTTGAATGGCCTTGAAATTTGATGTTGAATTTTGTTGCCATCTATTATCGTTGTTACGGCCATGTTTCATCCAAATGAAGCCATCTTGTACTATTTGAATGGCCTTGAAATTTGATGTTGAATTTTGTTGCCATCTATTATCGTTGTTACGGCCATGTATCATCCAAATGAAGCCATCTTGCACTAATTCAATGGCCTTGAAATTTGATGTTGAATTTTGTTGCCATCTATTATCGTTGTTACGGCCATGTTTCATCCAAATTAAGGCATCTTGAACTATTTGAATGGCCTTGAAATTTGATTTTGAATTTTGTTGCCATCTATTATCGTTGTTACGGCCATGTTTCATCCAAATGAAGCCATATTGCACTATTTGAATGGCCTTGAAATTTGATGTTGAATTTTGTTGCCATCTATTATTGTTGTTACAGCCATGTTTCATCCAAATGAAGCCATCTTGCACTATTTGAATGGCCTTGAAATTTGATGTTGATTTTTGTTGCCATCTATTATCGTTGTTACGGCCATGTTTCATCCAAATGAAGCCATCTTGCACTATTTGAATGGCCTTGAAATTTGATGTTGAATTTTGTTGCCATCTATTATCGTTGTTACGGCCATGTATCATCCAAATGAAGCCATCTTGCACTAATTCAATGGCCTTGAAATTTGATGTTGAATTTTGTTGCCATCTATTATCGTTGTTACGGCCATGTTTCATCCAAATGAAGCCATCTTGTACTAATTCAATGGCCTTGAAATTTGATGTTGAATTTTGTTGCCATCTATTATCGTTGTTACGGCCATGTTTCATCCAAATGAAGCCATCTTGCACTATTTGAATGGCCTTGAAATTTGATGTTGAATTTTGTTGCCATCTATTATCGTTGTTACGGCCATGTTTCATCCAAATGAGGGCATCTTGAACTAATTCAATAACCTTGAAATTTGATGTTGAATTTTGTTGCCATCTATTATCGTTGTTACGGCCATGTTTCATCCAAATGAAGCCATCTTGCACTATTTGAATGGCCTTGAAATTTGATGTTGAATTTTGTTGCCATCTATTATCGTTGTTATGGCCATGTTTCATCCAAATGAAGCCATCTTGCACTATTTGAATGGCCTTGAAATTTGATGTTGAATTTTGTTGCCATCTATTATCGTTGTTACGGCCATGTTTCATCCAAATGAAGCCATCTTGCACTATTTCAATGGCCTTGAAATTTGATGTTGAATTTTGTTGCCATCTATTATCGTTGTTACGGCCATGTTTCATCCAAATGAAGCCATCTTGCACTAATTCAATGGCCTTGAAATTTGATGTTGAATTTTGTTGCCATCTATTATCGTTGTTACGGCCATGTTTCATCCAAATGAAGGCATCTTGTACTATTTGAATGGCCTTGAAATTTGATGTTGAATCTTGTTGCCATCTATTATCGTTGTTACGGCCATGTTTCATCCAAATGAAGCCATCTTGCACTAATTCAATGGCCTTGAAATTTGATGTTGAATTTTGTTGCCATCTATTATCGTTGTTACGGCCATGTTTCATCCAAATGAAGCCATCTTGAACTAATTCAATGGCCTTGAAATTTGATGTTGAATTTTGTTGCCATCTATTATCGTTGTTACGGCCATGTATCATCCAAATGAAGCCATCTTGTACTATTTGAATGGACTTGAAATTTGATGTTGAATCTTGTTGCCATCTATTATCGTTGTTACGGCCATGTTTCATCCAAATGAAGCCATCTTGCACTATTTGAATGGCCTTGAAATTTGATGTTGAATTTTGTTGCCATCTATTATCGTTGTTACGGCCATGTTTCATCCAAATAAAGGCATCTTGAACTAATTCAGTGGCCTTGAAATTTGATGTTGAATTTTGTTGCCATCTATTATCGTTGTTACGGCCATGTTTCATCAAAATGAAGCCATCTTGTACTATTTTAATGGCCTTGAAATTTGATGTTGAATTTTGTTGCCATCTATTATCGTTGTTACGGCCATTTTTCATCCAAATGAAGCCATCTTGTACTAATTGAATGGCCTTGAAATTTGATGTCGAATCTTGTTGCCATCTATTATCGTTGTTACGGCCATGTTTCATCCAAATGAAGCCATCTTGTACTATTTGAATGGCCTTGAAATTTGATGTTGAATTTTGTTGCCATCTATTATCGTTGTTACGGCCATGTTTTATCCAAATAAAGCCATCTTGTACTATTTGAATGGCCTTGAAATTTGATGTTGAATTTTGTTGCCATCTATTATCGTTGTTACGGCCATGTATCATCCAAATGAAGCCATCTTGCACTATTTGAATGGCCTTGAAATTTGATGTTGAATTTTGTTGCCATCTATTATCGTTGTTACGGCCATGTTTCATCCAAATGAAGCCATCTTGCACTAATTCAATGGCCTTAAATTTGATGTTGAATTTTGTTGCCATCTATTATCGTTGTTACGGCCATGTTTCATCCAAATAAAGCCATCTTGCACTATTTGGATGGCCTTGAAATTTGATGTTGAATCTTGTTGCCATCTATTATCGTTGTTACGGCCATGTTTCATCCAAATGAAGCCATCTTGCACTATTTGAATGGCCTTGAAATTTGATGTTGAATTTTGTTGCCATCTATTATCGTTGTTACGGCCATGTTTCATCCAAATAAAGGCATCTTGTACTATTTGAATGTCCTTGAAATTTGATGTAGAGTGTTTTTGCCATCTATTATCGTTGTTACGGCCATGTTTTATCCAAATAAAGCCATCTTGTACTATTTGAATGGCCTCGAAATTTGATGTTGAATTTTGTTGCCATCTATTATCGTTGTTACGGCCATGTTTCATCCAAATAAAGGCATCTTGCACTATTTGAATGGCCTTGAAATTTGATGTTGAATTTTGTTGCCATCTATTATCGTTGTTACGGCCATGTTTCATCCAAATGAAGCCATCTTGCACTATTTGAATGGCCTTGAAATTTGATGTTGAATTTTGTTGCCATCTATTATTATTGTTACAGCCATGTTTCATCCAAATGAAGGCATCTTGTACTATTTGAATGGCCTTGAAATTTGATGTTGAATTTTGTTGCCATCTATTATCGTTGTTACGGCCATGTTTCATCCAAATGAAGCCATCTTGCACTATTTGAATGGCCTTGAAATTTGATGTTGAATTTTGTTGCCATCTATTATCGTTGTTTCGGCCATGTATCATCCAAATGAAGCCATCTTGCACTAATTCAATGGCCTTGAATTTGATGTTGAATTTTGTTGCCATCTATTATCGTTGTTACGGCCATGTTTCATCCAAATGAAGCCATCTTGCACTATTTGAATAGCCTTGAAATTTGATGTTGAATTTTGTTCTATTATCGTTGTTACGGCCATGTATCATCCAAATGAAGCCATCTTGCACTAATTCAATGGCCTTGATATTTGATGTTGAATTTTGTTGCCATCTATTATCGTTGTTACGGCCATGTTTCAACCAAATGAAGCCATCTTGCACTATTTGAATGGCCTTGAAATTTGATGTTGAATTTTGTTGCCATCTATTATCGTTGTTACGGCCATGTTTCATCCAAATAAAGCCATCTTGTACTATTTGAATGGCCTTGAAATTTGATGTTGAATTTTGTTGCCATCTATTATCGTTGTTACGGCCATGTTTCATCCAAATAAAGGCATCTTGCACTATTTGAATGGCCTTGAAATTTGATGTTGAATTTTGTTGCCATCTATTATCGTTGTTACGGCCATGTTTCATCCAAATGAAGCCATCTTGCACTATTTGAATGGCCTTGAAATTTGATGTTGAATTTTTTGCCATCTATTATTGTTGTTACAGCCATGTTTCATCCAAATGAGGGCATCTTGAACTAATTCAATAACCTTGAAATTTGATGTTGAATTTTGTTGCCATCTATTATCGTTGTTACGGCCATGTTTCATCCAAATGAAGCCATCTTGCACTATTTGAATGGCCTTAAATTTGATGTTGAATTTTGTTGCCATCTATTATCGTTGTTACGGCCATGTTTCATCCAAATAAAGCCATCTTGCACTATTTGGATGGCCTTGAAATTTGATGTTGAATTTTGTTGCCATCTATTATCGTTGTTACGGCCATGTTTCATCCAAATGAAGCCATCTTGCACTATTTGAATGGCCTTGAAATTTGATGTTGAATTTTTTGCCATCTATTATTGTTGTTACAGCCATGTTTCATCCAAATGAAGGCATCTTGTACTATTTCAATGGCCTTGAAATTTGATGTTGAATTTTGTTGCCATCTATTATCGTTGTTACGGCCATGTTTCATCCAAATGAAGCCATCTTGCACTATTTGAATGGCCTTGAAATTTGATGTTGAATTTTGTTGCCATCTATTATCGTTGTTACGGCCATGTATCATCCAAATGAAGCCATCTTGCACTAATTCAATGGCCTTGAAATTTGATGTTGAATTTTGTTGCCATCTATTATCGTTGTTACGGCCATGTTTCATCCAAATTAAGGCATCTTGAACTATTTGAATGGCCTTGAAATTTGATTTTGAATTTTGTTGCCATCTATTATCGTTGTTACGGCCATGTTTCATCCAAATGAAGCCATATTGCACTATTTGAATGGCCTTGAAATTTGATGTTGAATTTTGTTGCCATCTATTATTGTTGTTACAGCCATGTTTCATCCAAATGAAGCCATCTTGCACTATTTGAATGGCCTTGAAATTTGATGTTGATTTTTGTTGCCATCTATTATCGTTGTTACGGCCATGTTTCATCCAAATGAAGCCATCTTGCACTATTTGAATGGCCTTGAAATTTGATGTTGAATTTTGTTGCCATCTATTATCGTTGTTACGGCCATGTATCATCCAAATGAAGCCATCTTGCACTAATTCAATGGCCTTGAAATTTGATGTTGAATTTTGTTGCCATCTATTATCGTTGTTACGGCCATGTTTCATCCAAATGAAGCCATCTTGTACTAATTCAATGGCCTTGAAATTTGATGTTGAATCTTGTTGCCATCTATTATCGTTGTTACGGCCATGTTTCATCCAAATGAAGCCATCTTGCACTATTTGAATGGCCTTAAATTTGATGTTGAATTTTGTTGCCATCTATTATCGTTGTTACGGCCATGTTTCATCCAAATAAAGCCATCTTGAACTAATTCAATAACCTTGAAATTTGATGTTGAATTTTGTTGCCATCTATTATCGTTGTTACGGCCATGTTTCATCCAAATGAAGCCATCTTGCACTATTTGAATGGCCTTGAAATTTGATGTTGAATCTTGTTGCCATCTATTATCGTTGTACCGGCCATGTTTCATCCAAATAAAGGCATCTTGTACTATTTTAATGGCCTTGAAATTTTAATGTTGAATTTTTTTGCCATCTATTATCGTTGTTACGGCCATGTTTCAACCAAATGAAGCCATCTTGCACTAATTCAATGGCCTTGAAATTTGATGTTGAGTTTTGTTGCCATCTATTATCGTTGTTACGGCCATGTTTCATCCAAATGAAGCCATCTTGCACTATTTGAATGGCCTTGAAATTTGATGTTGAATTTTGTTGCCATCTATTATCGTTGTTACGGCCATGTTTCATCAAAATAAAGCCATTTTGATCTATTTGAATGGCCTTGAAATTTGATGTTGAGTTTTTTTGCCATCTATTATCGTTGTTACGGCCATGTTTTATCCAAATAAAGGCATCTTGTACTATTTGAATGGCCTTGAAATTTTAATGTTGAATTTTTTTGCCATCTATTATCGTTGTTACGGCCATGTTTCATCCAAATAAAGGCATCTTGCACTATTTGAATGGCCTTGAAATTTGATGTTGAATTTTGTTGCCATCTATTATCGTTGTTACGGCCATGTTTCATCCAAATGAAGCCATCTTGCACTATTTGAATGGCCTTGAAATTTGATGTTGAATTTTTTGCCATCTATTATTGTTGTTACAGCCATGTTTCATCCAAATGAAGGCATCTTGTACTATTTGAATGGCCTTGAAATTTGATGTTGAATTTTGTTGTCATCTATTATCGTTGTTACGGCCATGTTTCATCCAAATGAAGCCATCTTGCACTATTTGAATGGCCTTGAAATTTGATGTTGAATTTTGTTGCCATCTATTATCGTTGTTACGGCCATGTATCATCCAAATGAAGCCATCTTTTACTATTTGAATGGCCTTGAAATTTGATGTTGATTTTTGTTGCCATCTATTATCGTTGTTACGGCCATGTTTCATCCAAATGAAGCCATCTTGCACTATTTGAATGGCCTTGAAATTTGATGTTGAATTTTGTTGCCATCTATTATCGTTGTTACGGCCATGTATCATCCAAATGAAGCCATCTTGCACTAATTCAATGGCCTTGAAATTTGATGTTGAATTTTGTTGCCATCTATTATCGTTGTTACGGCCATGTTTCATCCAAATGAAGCCATCTTGTACTAATTCAATGGCCTTGAAATTTGATGTTGAATTTTGTTGCCATCTATTATCGTTGTTACAGCCATGTTTCATCGAAATGAAGCCATCTTGCACTATTTGAATGGCCTTGAAATTTGATGTTGATTTTTGTTGCCATCTATTATCGTTATTACGGCCATGTATCATCCAAATGAAGCCATCTTGCACTATTTGAATGGCCTTGAAATTTGATGTTGAATTTTGTTGCCATCTATTATCGTTGTTACGGCCATGTATCATCCAAATGAAGCCATCTTGCACTATTTGAATGGCCTTGAAATTTGATGTTGAATTTTTTGCCATCTATTATTGTTGTTACGGCCATGTATCATCCAAATGAAGCCATCTTGCACTAATTCAATAGCCTTGAAATTTGATGTTGAATTTTGTTGCCATCTATTATCGTTGTTACGGCCATGTTTCATCCAAATGAAGCCATCTTGCACTATTTGAATGGCCTTAAATTTGATGTTGAATTTTGTTGCCATCTATTATCGTTGTTACGGCCATGTTTCATCCAAATAAAGCCATCTTGCACTATTTGGATGGCCTTGAAATTTGATGTTGAATCTTGTTGCCATCTATTATCGTTGTTACGGCCATGTTTCATCCAAATGAAGCCATCTTGCACTATTTGAATGGCCTTGAAATTTGATGTTGAATTTTGTTGCCATCTATTATCGTTGTTACGGCCATGTTTCATCCAAATGAAGCCATCTTGCACTATTTGAATGGCCTTGAAATTTGATGTTGAATTTTGTTGCCATCTATTATCGTTGTTACGGCCATGTTTTATCCAAATAAAGCTATCTTGTACTATTTGAATGGCCTTGAAATTTGATGTTGAATTTTGTTGCCATCTATTATCGTTGTTACGGCCATGTTTCATCCAAATAAAGGCATCTTGTACTATTTGAATGTCCTTGAAATTTGATGTTGAATCTTGTTGCCATCTATTATCGTTGTTACGGCCATGTTTCATCCAAATGAAGCCATCTTGTACTATTTGAATGGCCTTGAAATTTGATGTTGAATTTTGTTGCCATCTATTATCGTTGTTACGGCCATGTTTTATCCAAATAAAGCCATCTTGTACTATTTGAATGGCCTTGAAATTTGATGTTGAATTTTGTTGCCATCTATTATCGTTGTTACGGCCATGTTTCATCCAAATAAAGGCAACTTGACCTAATTCAATGGCCTTGAAATTTGATGTTGAATTTTGTTGCCATCTATTATCGTTGTTACGGCCATGTTTCATCCAAATAAAGGCAACTTGACCTAATTCAATGGCCTTGAAATTTGATGTTGAATTTTGTTGCCATCTATTATCGTTGTTACGGCCATGTTTCATCCAAATAAAGCCATCTTGCACTATTTGAATGGCCTTGAAATTTGATGTTGAGTTTTTTTGCCATCTATTATCGTTGTTACGGACATGTTTCATCCAAATGAAGCCATCTTGTACTATTTCAATGGCCTTGAAATTTGATGTTGAATCTTGTTGCCATCTATTATCGTTGTACCGGCCATGTTTCATCCAAATGAAGCCATCTTGCACTATTTGAATGGCCTTGAAATTTGATGTTGAATTTTGTTGCCATCTATTATCGTTGTTACGGCCATGTTTCATCCAAATAAAGGCATCTTGTACTATTTGAATGGCCTTGAAATTTTAATGTTGAATTTTGTTGCCATCTATTATCGTTGTTACGGCCATGTTTCAACCAAATGAAGCCATCTTGCACTAATTCAATGGCCTTGAAATTTGATGTTGAATTTTGTTGCCATCTATTATCGTTGTTACGGCCATGTTTCATCCAAATAAAGCCATCTTGTACTATTTGAATGGCCTTGAAATTTGATGTTGAATTTTGTTGCCATCTATTATCGTTGTTACGGCCATGTTTCATCCAAATAAAGGCATCTTGCACTATTTGAATGGCCTTGAAATTTAATGTTGAATTTTGTTGCCATCTATTATCGTTGTTACGGCCATGTTTCATCCAAATGAAGCCATCTTGCACTATTTGAATGGCCTTGAAATTTGATGTTGAATTTTTTGCCATCTATTATTGTTGTTACAGCCATGTTTCATCCAAATGAAGGCATCTTGTACTATTTGAATGGCCTTGAAATTTGATGTTGAATTTTGTTGCCATCTATTATCGTTGTTACGGCCATGTTTCATCCAAATGAAGCCATCTTGCACTATTTGAATGGCCTTGAAATTTGATGTTGAATTTTGTTGCCATCTATTATCGTTGTTACGGCCATGTATCATCCAAATGAAGCCATCTTGCACTAATTCAATGGCCTTGAAATTTGATGTTGAATTTTGTTGCCATCTATTATCGTTGTTACGGCCATGTTTCATCCAAATTAAGGCATCTTGAACTATTTGAATGGCCTTGAAATTTGATTTTGAATTTTGTTGCCATCTATTATCGTTGTTACGGCCATGTTTCATCCAAAGAAGCCATATTGCACTATTTGAATGGCCTTGAAATTTGATGTTGAATTTTGTTGCCATCTATTATTGTTGTTACAGCCATGTTTCATCCAAATGAAGCCATCTTGCACTATTTGAATGGCCTTGAAATTTGATGTTGATTTTTGTTGCCATCTATTATCGTTGTTACGGCCATGTTTCATCCAAATGAAGCCATCTTGCACTATTTGAATGGCCTTGAAATTTGATGTTGAATTTTGTTGCCATCTATTATCGTTGTTACGGCCATGTATCATCCAAATGAAGCCATCTTGCACTAACTCAATGGCCTTGAAATTTGATGTTGAATTTTGTTGCCATCTATTATCGTTGTTACGGCCATGTTTCATCCAAATGAAGCCATCTTGTACTAATTCAATGGCCTTGAAATTTGATGTTGAATTTTGTTGCCATCTATTATCGTTGTTACGGCCATGTTTCATCCAAATGAAGCCATCTTGCACTATTTGAATGGCCTTGAAATTTGATGTTGAATTTTGTTGCCATCTATTATCGTTGTTACGGCCATGTTTCATCCAAATGAGGGCATCTTGAACTAATTCAATAACCTTGAAATTTGATGTTGAATTTTGTTGCCATCTATTATCGTTGTTACGGCCATGTTTCATCCAAATGAAGCCATCTTGCACTATTTGAATGGCCTTGAAATTTGATGTTGAATTTTGTTGCCATCTATTATCGTTGTTACGGCCATGTTTCATCCAAATGAAGCCATCTTGTACTATTTGAATGGCCTTGAAATTTGATGTTGAATTTTGTTGCCATCTATTATCGTTGTTACGGCCATGTTTCATCCAAATGAAGCCATCTTGCACTATTTGAATGGCCTTGAAATTTCATGTTGAATTTTGTTGCCATCTATTATCGTTGTTACGGCCATGTTTCATCCAAATGAAGCCATCTTGCACTAATTCAATGGCCTTGAAATTTGATGTTGAATTTTGTTGCCATCTATTATCGTTGTTACGGCCATATTTCATCCAAATGAAGGCATCTTGTACTATTTGAATGGCCTTGAAATTTGATGTTGAATCTTGTTGCCATCTATTATCGTTGTTACGGCCATGTTTCATCCAAATGAAGCCATCTTGCACTATTTGAATGGCCTTGAAATTTGATGTTGAATTTTGTTGCCATCTATTATCGTTGTTACGGCCATGTTTCATCCAAATGAAGCCATCTTGAACTAATTCAATGGCCTTGAAATTTGATGTTGAATTTTGTTGCCATCTATTATCGTTGTTACGGCCATGTATCATCCAAATGAAGCCATCTTGTACTATTTGAATGGACTTGAAATTTGATGTTGAATCTTGTTGCCATCTATTATCGTTGTTACGGCCATGTTTCATCCAAATGAAGCCATCTTGCACAATTTGAATGGCCTTGAAATTTGATGTTGAATTTTGTTGCCATCTATTATCGTTGTTACGGCCATGTTTCATCCAAATAAAGGCATCTTGAACTAATTCAGTGGCCTTGAAATTTGATGTTGAATTTTGTTGCCATCTATTATCGTTGTTACGGCCATGTTTCATCAAAATGAAGCCATCTTGTACTATTTCAATGGCCTTGAAATTTGATGTTGAATTTTGTTGCCATCTATTATCGTTGTTACGGCCATTTTTCATCCAAATGAAGCCATCTTGTACTATTTGAATGGCCTTGAAATTTGATGTCGAATCTTGTTGCCATCTTTTATCGTTGTTACGGCCATGTTTCATCCAAATGAAGCCATCTTGTACTATTTGAATGGCCTTGAAATTTGATGTTGAATTTTGTTGCCATCTATTATCGTTGTTACGGCCATGTTTTATCCAAATAAAGCCATCTTGTACTATTTGAATGGCCTTGAAATTTGATGTTGAATTTTGTTGCCATCTATTATCGTTGTTACGGCCATGTATCATCCAAATGAAGCCATCTTGCACTATTTGAATGGCCTTGAAATTTGATGTTGAATTTTGTTGCCATCTATTATCGTTGTTACGGCCATGTTTCATCCAAATGAAGCCATCTTGCACTAATTCAATGGCCTTAAATTTGATGTTGAATTTTGTTGCCATCTATTATCGTTGTTACGGCCATGTTTCATCCAAATAAAGCCATCTTGCACTATTTGGATGGCCTTGAAATTTGATGTTGAATCTTGTTGCCATCTATTATCGTTGTTACAGCCATGTTTCATCCAAATGAAGCCATCTTGCACTATTTGAATGGCCTTGAAATTTGATGTTGAATTTTGTTGCCATCTATTATCGTTGTTACGGCCATGTTTCATCCAAATAAAGGCATCTTGTACTATTTGAATGTCCTTGAAATTTGATGTTGAGTGTTTTTGCCATCTATTATCGTTGTTACGGCCATGTTTTATCCAAATAAAGCCATCTTGTACTATTTGAATGGCCTTGAAATTTGATGTTGAATTTTGTTGCCATCTATTATCGTTGTTACGGCCATGTTTCATCCAAATGAAGCCATCTTGCACTATTTGAATGGCCTTGAAATTTGATGTTGAATTTTGTTCTTTTATCGTTGTTACGGCCATGTATCATCCAAATGAAGCCATCTTGCACTAATTCAATGGCCTTGATATTTGATGTTGAATTTTGTTGCCATCTATTATCGTTGTTACGGCCATGTTTCATCCAAATAAAGGCATCTTGAACTAAATCAATGGCCTTGAAATTTGATTTTGAATTTTGTTGCCATCTATTATCGTTGTTACGGCCATGTATCATCCAAATGAAGCCATCTTGCACTATTTGAATGGCCTTGAAATTTGATGTTGTGTTTTTTTGCCATCTATTATTGTTGTTACAGCCATGTTTCATCCAAATGAAGGCATATTGTACTATTTGAATGGCCTTGAAATTTGATGTTGATTTTTGTTGCCATCTATTATCGTTGTTACGGCCATGTTTCATCCAAATGAAGCCATCTTGCACTATTTGAATGGCCTTGAAATTTGATGTTGAATTTTGTTGCCATCTATTATCGTTGTTACAGCCATGTATCATCCAAATGAAGCCATCTTGCACTAATTCAATGGCCTTGAAATTTGATGTTGAATTTTGTTGCCATCTATTATCGTTGTTACGGCCATGTTTCATCCAAATGAAGCCATCTTGCACTAATTCAATGGCCTTGAAATTTGATGTTGAATTTTGTTGCCATCTATTATCGTTGTTACGGCCATGTTTCATCCAAATGAAGCCATCTTGCACTATTTGAATAGCCTTGAAATTTGATGTTGAATTTTGTTGCCATCTATTATCGTTGTTACGGCCATGTTTCATCCAAATGAAGCCATCTTGCACTATTTGAATGGCCTTGAAATTTGATGTTGAATTTTGTTGCCATCTATTATCGTTGTTACGGCCATGTTTCATCCAAATGAAGGCATCTTGTACTATTTGAATATCCTTGAAATTTGATGTTGAATTTTGTTGCCATCTATTATCGTTGTTACGGCCATGTTTCATCCAAATGAAGCCATCTTGCACTATTTGAATGGCCTTGAAATTTGATGTTGAATTTTGTTGCCATCTATTATCGTTGTTACGGCCATGTTTCATCCAAATGAAGCCATCTTGTACTATTTGAATGGCCTTGAAATTTGATGTTGAATTTTGTTGCCATCTATTATCGTTGTTACGGCCATGTTTCATCCAAATGAAGCCATCTTGCACTAATTCAATGGCCTTGAAATTTGATGTTGAATTTTGTTGCCATCTATTATCGTTGTTACGGCCATGTTTCATCCAAATGAAGCCATCTTGTACTATTTGAATTGCCTTGAAATTTGATGTTGAATCTTGTTGCCATCTATTATCGTTGTTACGGCCATGTTTCGTGCAAATGAAGCCATCTTGAACTAATTCAATGGCCTTAAAATTTGTTGAATTTTGTTGCCATCTATTGTCGTTGTTACGGCCATTTTTCATCCAAATGAAGCCATCTTGCACTATTTGAATGGCCTTGAAATTTGATGTTGAATTTTGTTGCCATCTATTATCGTTGTTACGGCCATGTTTCATCCAAATGAAGCCATCTGGCACTATTTGAATGGCCTTGAAATTTGATGTTGAATTTTGTTGCCATCTATTATCGTTGTTACGGCCATGTTTCATCCAAATAAAGCCATCTTGCACTAATTCAATGGCCTTGAAATTTGATGTTGAATTTTGTTGCCATCTATTATCGTTATTACGGCCATTTTTCATCCAAATGAAGCCATCTTGTACTATTTGAATGGCCTTGAAATTTGATGTTGAATTTTGTTGCCATCTATTATCGTTGTTACGGCCATGTTTCATCCAAATAAAGGCATCTTGCACTAATTCAATGGCCTTGAAATTTGATGTTGAATTTTGTTGCCATCTATTATCGTTGTTACGGCCATGTTTCATCCAAATGAAGCCATCTTGCACTATTTGAATGGCCTTGAAATTAGATGTTGAATTTTGTTGCCATCTATTATTATTGTTACAGCCATGTTTCATCCAAATGAAGGCATCTTGTAGTATTTGAATGGTCTTGAAATTTGATGTTGAATCTTGTTGCCATCTATTATCGTTGTTACGGCCATGTTTCATCCAAATAAAGGCATCTTGTACCATTTGAATGGCCTTGAAATTTGATGTTGAATTTTGTTGCCATCTATTATCGTTGTTACGGCCATGTTTCATCCAAATGAAGCCATCTTGCACTATTTGAATGGCCTTGAAATTTGATGTTGAATTTTTTTGCCATCTATTATCGTTGTTACGGCCATGTATCATCCAAATGAAGCCATCTTGCACTAATTCAATGGCCTTGAATTTGATGTTGAATTTTGTTGCCATCTATTATCGTTGTTACGGCCATGTTTCATCCAAATGAAGGCATCTTGAACTAATTCAATGGCCTTGAAATTTGATGTTGAATTTTGTTGCCATCTATTATCGTTGTTACGGCCATGTATCATCCAAATGAAGCCATCTTGCACTAATTCAATGGCCTTGAAATTTGATGTTGAATTTTTTTGCCATCTATTATCGTTATTACGGCCATGTTTCATCCAAATGAAGCCATCTTGCACTAATTCAATGGCCTTGATATTTGATGTTGAATTTTGTTGCCATCTATTATCGTTGTTACGGCCATGTTTCATCCAAATAAAGGCATCTTGAACTAATTCAATGGCCTTGAAATTTGATGTTGATTTTTGTTGCCATCTATTATCGTTGTTACGGCCATGTTTCATCCAAATGAAGCCATCTTGCACTATTTGAATGGCCTTGAAATTTGATGTTGAATTTTGTTGCCATCTATTATCGTTGTTACGGCCATGTTTCATCCAAATGAAGGCATCTTGAACTAATTCAATGGCCTTGAAATTTGATGTTGAATTTTGTTGCCATCTATTATCGTTGTTACGGCCATGTTTCATCCAAATGAAGCCATCTTGCACTAATTCAATGGCCTTGAAATTTGATGTTGAATTTTGTTGCCATCTATTATCGTTGTTACGGCCATGTTTCATCCAAATGAAGCCATCTTGTACGATTTGAATGGCCTTGAAATTTGATGTTGAATTTTGTTGCCATCTATTATCGTTGTTACGGCCATGTTTCATCCAAATGAGGGCATCTTGAACTAATTCAATGGCCTTGAAATTTGATGTTGAATTTTGTTGCCATCTATTATCGTTGTTACAGCCATGTTTCATCCAAATGAAGGCATCTTGTACTATTTGAATGGCCTTGAAATTTGATGTTGAATCTTGTTGCCATCTATTATCGTTGTTACGGCCATGTTTCATCCAAATGAAGCCATCTTGCACTAATTCATTGGCCTTGAAATTTGATGTTGAATTTTGTTGCCATCTATTATCGTTGTTACGGCCATGTTTCATCCAAATGAAGGCATCTTGAACTAATTCAATGGCCTTGAAATTTGATGTTGAATTTTTTAGCCATCTATTATCGTTGTTACGGCCATGTTTCATCCAAATGAAGCCATCTTGCACTAATTCAATGGCCTTGAAATTTGATGTTGAATCTTGTTGCCATCTATTATTATTGTTACAGCCATGTTTCATCCAAATGAAGGCATCTTGTACTATTTGAATGGCCTTGAAATTTGATGTTGAATCTTGTTGCCATCTATTATCGTTGTTACGGCCATGTTTCATCCAAATGAGGGCATCTTGAACTAATTTAGTGGCCTAGAAATTTGATGTTGAATTTTGTTGCCATCTATTATTATTGTTACAGCCATGTTTCATCCAAATGAAGGCATCTTGTACTATTTGAATGGCCTTGAAATTTGATGTTGAATCTTGTTGCCATCTATTATCGTTGTTACGGCCATGTTTCATCCAAATGAAGCCATCTTGCACTAATTCATTGGCCTTGAAATTTGATGTTGAATTTTGTTGCCATCTATTATCGTTGTTACGGCCATGTTTCATCCAAATGAAGGCATCTTGAACTAATTCAATGGCCTTGAAATTTGATGTTGAATTTTTTAGCCATCTATTATCGTTGTTACGGCCATGTTTCATCCAAATGAAGCCATCTTGCACTAATTCAATGGCCTTGAAATTTGATGTTGAATTTTGTTGCCATCTATTATCGTTGTTACGGCCATGTTTCATCCAAATGAAGCCATCTTGCACTAATTCAATGGCCTTGAAATTTGATGTTGAATTTTGTTGCCATCTATTATCGTTGTTACGGCCATGTTTCATCCAAATGAAGCCATCTTGTACGATTTGAATGGCCTTGAAATTTGATGTTGAATTTTGTTGCCATCTATTATCGTTGTTACGGCCATGTTTCATCCAAATGAGGGCATCTTGAACTAATTCAATGGCCTTGAAATTTGATGTTGAATTTTGTTGCCATCTATTATTATTGTTACAGCCATGTTTCATCCAAATGAAGGCATCTTGTACTATTTGAATGGCCTTGAAATTTGATGTTGAATCTTGTTGCCATCTATTATCGTTGTTACGGCCATGTTTCATCCAAATGAAGCCATCTTGCACTAATTCAATGGCCTTGAAATTTGATGTTGAATTTTGTTGCCATCTATTATCGTTGTTACAGCCATGTTTCATCCAAATGAAGGCATCTTGTACGATTTGAATGGCCTTGAAATTTGATGTTGAATTTTGTTGCCATCTATTATCGTTGTTACGGCCATGTTTCATCCAAATGAGGGCATCTTGAACTAATTTAGTGGCCTAGAAATTTGATGTTGAATTTTGTTGCCATCTATTATTATTGTTACAGCCATGTTTCATCCAAATGAAGGCATCTTGTACTATTTGAATGGCCTTGAAATTTGATGTTGAATCTTGTTGCCATCTATTATCGTTGTTACGGCCATGTTTCATCCAAATAAAGCCATCTTGCACTATTTGGATGGCCTTGAAATTTGATGTTGAATCTTGTTGCCATCTATTATCGTTGTTACAGCCATGTTTCATCCAAATGAAGGCATCTTGAACTAATTCAATGGCCTTGAAATTTGATGTTGAATTTTTTAGCCATCTATTATCGTTGTTACGGCCATGTTTCATCCAAATGAAGCCATCTGGCACTATTTGAATGGCCTTGAAATTTGATGTTGAATTTTGTTGCCATCTATTATCGTTGTTACGGCCATGTTTCATCCAAATAAAGCCATCTTGCACTAATTCAATGGCCTTGAAATTTGATGTTGAATTTTGTTGCCATCTATTATCGTTATTACGGCCATTTTTCATCCAAATGAAGCCATCTTGTACTATTTGAATGGCCTTGAAATTTGATGTTGAATTTTGTTGCCATCTATTATCGTTGTTACGGCCATGTTTCATCCAAATAAAGGCATCTTGCACTAATTCAATGGCCTTGAAATTTGATGTTGAATTTTGTTGCCATCTATTATCGTTGTTACGGCCATGTTTCATCCAAATGAAGCCATCTTGCACTATTTGAATGGCCTTGAAATTAGATGTTGAATTTTGTTGCCATCTATTATTATTGTTACAGCCATGTTTCATCCAAATGAAGGCATCTTGTAGTATTTGAATGGTCTTGAAATTTGATGTTGAATCTTGTTGCCATCTATTATCGTTGTTACGGCCATGTTTCATCCAAATAAAGGCATCTTGTACCATTTGAATGGCCTTGAAATTTGATGTTGAATTTTGTTGCCATCTATTATCGTTGTTACGGCCATGTTTCATCCAAATGAAGCCATCTTGCACTATTTGAATGGCCTTGAAATTTGATGTTGAATTTTTTTGCCATCTATTATCGTTGTTACGGCCATGTATCATCCAAATGAAGCCATCTTGCACTAATTCAATGGCCTTGAATTTGATGTTGAATTTTGTTGCCATCTATTATCGTTGTTACGGCCATGTTTCATCCAAATGAAGGCATCTTGAACTAATTCAATGGCCTTGAAATTTGATGTTGAATTTTGTTGCCATCTATTATCGTTGTTACGGCCATGTATCATCCAAATGAAGCCATCTTGCACTAATTCAATGGCCTTGAAATTTGATGTTGAATTTTTTTGCCATCTATTATCGTTATTACGGCCATGTTTCATCCAAATGAAGCCATCTTGCACTAATTCAATGGCCTTGATATTTGATGTTGAATTTTGTTGCCATCTATTATCGTTGTTACGGCCATGTTTCATCCAAATAAAGGCATCTTGAACTAATTCAATGGCCTTGAAATTTGATGTTGATTTTTGTTGCCATCTATTATCGTTGTTACGGCCATGTTTCATCCAAATGAAGCCATCTTGCACTATTTGAATGGCCTTGAAATTTGATGTTGAATTTTGTTGCCATCTATTATCGTTGTTACGGCCATGTTTCATCCAAATGAAGGCATCTTGAACTAATTCAATGGCCTTGAAATTTGATGTTGAATTTTGTTGCCATCTATTATCGTTGTTACGGCCATGTTTCATCCAAATGAAGCCATCTTGCACTAATTCAATGGCCTTGAAATTTGATGTTGAATTTTGTTGCCATCTATTATCGTTGTTACGGCCATGTTTCATCCAAATGAAGCCATCTTGTACGATTTGAATGGCCTTGAAATTTGATGTTGAATTTTGTTGCCATCTATTATCGTTGTTACGGCCATGTTTCATCCAAATGAGGGCATCTTGAACTAATTCAATGGCCTTGAAATTTGATGTTGAATTTTGTTGCCATCTATTATTATTGTTACAGCCATGTTTCATCCAAATGAAGGCATCTTGTACTATTTGAATGGCCTTGAAATTTGATGTTGAATCTTGTTGCCATCTATTATCGTTGTTACGGCCATGTTTCATCCAAATGAAGCCATCTTGCACTAATTCATTGGCCTTGAAATTTGATGTTGAATTTTGTTGCCATCTATTATCGTTGTTACGGCCATGTTTCATCCAAATGAAGGCATCTTGAACTAATTCAATGGCCTTGAAATTTGATGTTGAATTTTTTAGCCATCTATTATCGTTGTTACGGCCATGTTTCATCCAAATGAAGCCATCTTGCACTAATTCAATGGCCTTGAAATTTGATGTTGAATCTTGTTGCCATCTATTATTATTGTTACAGCCATGTTTCATCCAAATGAAGGCATCTTGTACTATTTGAATGGCCTTGAAATTTGATGTTGAATCTTGTTGCCATCTATTATCGTTGTTACGGCCATGTTTCATCCAAATGAGGGCATCTTGAACTAATTTAGTGGCCTAGAAATTTGATGTTGAATTTTGTTGCCATCTATTATTATTGTTACAGCCATGTTTCATCCAAATGAAGGCATCTTGTACTATTTGAATGGCCTTGAAATTTGATGTTGAATCTTGTTGCCATCTATTATCGTTGTTACGGCCATGTTTCATCCAAATGAAGCCATCTTGCACTAATTCATTGGCCTTGAAATTTGATGTTGAATTTTGTTGCCATCTATTATCGTTGTTACGGCCATGTTTCATCCAAATGAAGGCATCTTGAACTAATTCAATGGCCTTGAAATTTGATGTTGAATTTTTTAGCCATCTATTATCGTTGTTACGGCCATGTTTCATCCAAATGAAGCCATCTTGCACTAATTCAATGGCCTTGAAATTTGATGTTGAATTTTGTTGCCATCTATTATCGTTGTTACGGCCATGTTTCATCCAAATGAAGCCATCTTGCACTAATTCAATGGCCTTGAAATTTGATGTTGAATTTTGTTGCCATCTATTATCGTTGTTACGGCCATGTTTCATCCAAATGAAGCCATCTTGTACGATTTGAATGGCCTTGAAATTTGATGTTGAATTTTGTTGCCATCTATTATCGTTGTTACGGCCATGTTTCATCCAAATGAGGGCATCTTGAACTAATTCAATGGCCTTGAAATTTGATGTTGAATTTTGTTGCCATCTATTATTATTGTTACAGCCATGTTTCATCCAAATGAAGGCATCTTGTACTATTTGAATGGCCTTGAAATTTGATGTTGAATCTTGTTGCCATCTATTATCGTTGTTACGGCCATGTTTCATCCAAATGAAGCCATCTTGCACTAATTCAATGGCCTTGAAATTTGATGTTGAATTTTGTTGCCATCTATTATCGTTGTTACAGCCATGTTTCATCCAAATGAAGGCATCTTGTACGATTTGAATGGCCTTGAAATTTGATGTTGAATTTTGTTGCCATCTATTATCGTTGTTACGGCCATGTTTCATCCAAATGAGGGCATCTTGAACTAATTTAGTGGCCTAGAAATTTGATGTTGAATTTTGTTGCCATCTATTATTATTGTTACAGCCATGTTTCATCCAAATGAAGGCATCTTGTACTATTTGAATGGCCTTGAAATTTGATGTTGAATCTTGTTGCCATCTATTATCGTTGTTACGGCCATGTTTCATCCAAATAAAGCCATCTTGCACTATTTGGATGGCCTTGAAATTTGATGTTGAATCTTGTTGCCATCTATTATCGTTGTTACAGCCATGTTTCATCCAAATGAAGGCATCTTGAACTAATTCAATGGCCTTGAAATTTGATGTTGAATTTTTTAGCCATCTATTATCGTTGTTACGGCCATGTTTCATCCAAATGAAGGCATCTTGCACTATTTGAATGGCCTTGAAATTTGATGTTGAATCTTGTTGCCATCTATTATCGTTGTTACAGCCATGTTTCATCCAAATGAAGCCATCTTGCACTATTTGAATGGCCTTGAAATTTGATGTTGAATTTTTTTGCCATCTATTATTGTTGTTACAGCCATGTTTCATCCAAATGAAGGCATCTTGCACTATTTGAATGGCCTTGAAATTTGATGTTGAATTTTGTTGCCATCTATTATCGTTGTTACGGCCATGTATCATCCAAATGAAGCCATCTTGCACTATTTGAATGGCCTTGAATTTGATGTTGAATTTTGTTGCCATCTATTATCGTTGTTACGGCCATGTTTCATCCAAATGAAGCCATCTTGCACTATTGGAATGGCCTTGAAATTTGATGTTGAATTTTGTTGCCATCTATTATCGTTGTTACGGCCATGTTTCATCCAAATGAAGCCATCTTGCACTATTTGAATGGCCTTGAAATTTGATGTTGAATTTTGTTCTATTATCGTTGTTACGGCCATGTATCATCCAAATGAAGCCATCTTGCACTAATTCAATGGCCTTGATATTTGATGTTGAATTTTGTTGCCATCTATTATCGTTGTTACGGCCATGTTTCATCCAAATAAAGGCATCTTGAACTAATTCAATGGCCTTGAAATTTGATGTTGAATCTTGTTGCCATCTATTATCGTTGTTACGGCCATGTTTCATCCAAATGAAGCCATCTTGCACTATTTGAATGGCCTTGAAATTTGATGTTGAATTTTGTTGCCATCTATTATCGTTGTTACGGCCATGTATCATCCAAATGAAGCCATCTCCCACTAATTCAATGGCCTTGAAATTTGATGTTGATTTTTGTTGCCATCTATTATCGTTGTTACGGCCATGTTTCATCCAAATGAAGCCATCTTGCACTATTTGAATGGCCTTGAAATTTGATGTTGAATTTTGTTGCCATCTATTATCGTTGTTACGGCCATGTTTCATCCAAATAAAGGCATCTTGAACTAATTCAATGGCCTTGAAATTTGATGTTGAATTTTGTTGCCATCTATTATCGTTGTTACGGCCATGTTTCATCCAAATGAAGCCATCTTGCACTAATTCAATGGCCTTGAAATTTGATGTTGAATTTTGTTGCCATCTATTATCGTTGTTACGGCCATGTTTCATCCAAATGAAGCCATCTTGCACTATTTGAATGGCCTTGAAATTTGATGTTGAATTTTGTTGCCATCTATTATCGTTGTTACGGCCATGTTTCATCCAAATGAGGGCATCTTGAACTAATTCAATGGCCTTGAAATTTGATTTTGAATTTTGTTGCCATCTATTATCGTTGTTACGGCCATGTTTCATCCAAATGAAGGCATCTTATACTATTTGAATGGCCTTGAAATTTGATGTTGAATCTTGTTGCCATCTATTATCGTTGTTACGGCCATGTTTCATCCAAATGAAGCCATCTTGCACTATTTGAATGGCCTTGAAATTTGATGTTGAATCTTGTTGCCATCTATTATCGTTGTTACGGCCATGTTTCATCCAAATGAAGCCATCTTGCACTAATTCAATGGCCTTGAAATTTGATGTTGAATTTTGTTGCCATCTATTATTGTTGTTACGGCCATGTTTCATCCAAATGAAGGCATCTTGTACTATTTGAATGGCCTTGAAATTTGATGTTGAATCTTGGTGCCATCTATTATCGTTGTTACGGCCATGTTTCATCCAAATGAAGCCATCTTGCACTATTTGAATGGCCTTGAAATTTGATGTTGAATTTTGTTGCCATCTATTATCGTTGTTACGGCCATGTTTCATCCAAATGAAGGCATCTTGAACTAATTCAATGGCCTTGAAATTTGATGTTGAATTTTGTTGCCATCTATTATCGTTGTTACGGCCATGTATCATCCAAATGAAGCCATCTTGTACTATTTGAATGGCCTTGAAATTTGATGTTGAATCTTGTTGCCATCTATTATCGTTGTTACGGCCATGTTTCATCCAAATGAAGCCATCTTGCACTATTTGAATGGCCTTGAAATTTGATGTTGAATTTTGTTGCCATCTATTATCGTTGTTACGGCCATGTTTCATCCAAATAAAGGCATCTTGAACTAATTCAATGGCCTTGAAATTTGATGTTGAATTTTGTTGCCATCTATTATCGTTGTTACGGCCATGTTTCATCCAAATGAAGGCATCTTGAACTAATTCAATGGCCTTGAAATTTGATGTTGAATTTTGTTGCCATCTATTATCGTTGTTACGGCCATGTATCATCAAAATGAAGCCATCTTGTACTATTTGAATGGCCTTGAAATTTGATGTTGAATCTTGTTGCCATCTATTATCGTTGTTACGGCCATGTTTCATCCAAATGAAGCCATCTTGCATTATTTGAATGGCCTTGAAATTTGATGTTGAATTTTGTTGCCATCTATTATCGTTGTTACGGCCATGTTTCATCCAAATGAAGGCATCTTGAACTAATTCAATGGCCTTGAAATTTGATGTTGAATTTTGTTGCCATCTATTATCGTTGTTACGGCCATGTATCATCCAAATGAAGCCATCTTGTACTATTTGAATTGCCTTGAAATTTGATGTTGAATCTTGTTGCCATCTATTATCGTTGTTATGGCCATGTTTCATCCAAATGAAGCCATCTTGCACTATTTGAATGGCCTTGAAATTTGATGTTGAATTTTGTTGCCATCTATTATCGTTGTTACGGCCATGTTTCATCCAAATAAAGGCATCTTGAACTAACGCAATGGCCTTGAAATTTGATGTTGAATTTTGTTGCCATCTATTATCGTTGTTACGGCCATGTTTCATCAAAATGAAGCCATCTTGTACTATTTGAATTGCCTTGAAATTTGATGTTGAATTTTGTTGCCATCTATTATCGTTGTAACGGCCATGTTTTATCCAAATAAAGCCATCTTGTACTATTTGAATGGCCTTGAAATTTGATGTTGAATTTTGTTGCCATCTATTATCGTTGTTACGGCCATGTTTCATCCAAATGAAGCCATCTTGCACTATTTGAATGGCCTTGAAATTTGATGTTGAATTTTGTTGCCATCTATTATCGTTGTTACGGCCATGTTTCATCCAAATGAAGCCATCTTGCACTAATTCAATGGCCTTGAAATTTGATGTTGAATTTTGTTGCCATCTATTATCGTTGTTACGGCCATGTTTCATCCAATGGAAGCCATCTTGCACTAATTCACTGGCCTTTAAATTTGATGTTGAATCTTGTTGCCATCTATTATCGTTGTTACAGCCATGTTTCATCCAAATGAAGCCATCTAGCACTATTTGAATGGCCTTGAAATTTGATGTTGAGTTTTTTTGTCATCTATTATCGTTGTTACGGCCATGTTTCATCCAAATAAAGGCATCTTGTACTATTTGAATGGCCTTGAAATTTGATGTTGTATTTTGTTGCCATCTATTATCGTTGTAACGGCCATGTTTTATCCAAATGAAGGCATCTTGAACTAATTCAATGGCCTTGAAATTTGATGTTGAATTTTGTTGCCATCTATTATCGTTGTTACGGCCATGTATCATCCAAATGAAGCCATCTTGCACTATTTGAATGGCCTTGAAATTTGATGTTGAATCTTGTTGCCATCTATTATCGTTGTTACGGCCATGTTTCATCCAAATGAAGCCATCTTGCACTATTTAATGGCCTTGAAATTTGATGTTGAATTTTGTTGCCATCTATTATCGTTGTTACGGCCATGTTTCATCCAAATGAAGGCATCTTGTACTATTTGAATGGCCTTGAAATTTGATGTTGAATCTTGTTGCCATCTATTATCGTTGTTACGGCCATGTTTCATCCAAATGAAGCCATCTTGCACTATTTGAATGGCCTTGAAATTTGATGTTGAATCTTGTTGCCATCTATTATCGTTGTTACGGCCATGTTTCATCCAAATGAAGCCATCTTGCACTATTTGAATGGCCTTGAAATTTGATGTTGAATCTTGTTGCCATCTATTATCGTTGTTACGGCCATGTTTCATCCAAATGAAGCCATCTTGCACTAATTCAATGGCCTTGAAATTTGATGTTGAATTTTGTTGCCATCTATTATCGTTGTTACGGCCATGTTTCATCCAAATGAAGGCATCTTGTACTATTTGAATGGCCTTGAAATTTGATGTTGAATCTTGGTGCCATCTATTATCGTTGTTACGGCCATGTTTCATCCAAATGAAGTCATCTTGCACTATTTGAATGGCCTTGAAATTTGATGTTGAATTTTGTTGCCATCTATTATCGTTGTTACGGCCATGTTTCATCCAAATGAAGGCATCTTGAACTAATTCAATGGCCTTGAAATTTGATGTTGAATTTTGTTGCCATCTATTATCGTTGTTACGGCCATGTATCATCCAAATGAAGTCATCTTGTACTATTTGAATGGCCTTGAAATTTGATGTTGAATCTTGTTGCCATCTATTATCGTTGTTACGGCCATGTTTCATCCAAATGAAGCCATCTTGCACTATTTGAATGGCCTTGAAATTTGATGTTGAATTTTGTTGCCATCTATTATCGTTGTTACGGCCATGTTTCATCCAAATAAAGGCATCTTGAACTAATTCAATGGCCTTGAAATTTGATGTTGAATTTTGTTGCCATCTATTATCGTTGTTACGGCCATGTTTCATCCAAATGAAGGCATCTTGAACTAATTCAATAGCCTTGAAATTTGATGTTGAATTTTGTTGCCATCTATTATCGTTGTTACGGCCATGTATCATCCAAATGAAGCCATCTTGAACTATTTGAATGGCCTTGAAATTTGATGTTGAATCTGGTTGCCATCTATTATCGTTGTTACGGCCATGTTTCATCCAAATGAAGCCATCTTGCATTATTTGAATGGCCTTGAAATTTGATGTTGAATTTTGTTGCCATCTATTATCGTTGTTACGGCCATGTTTCATCCAAATGAAGGCATCTTGAACTAATTCAATGGCCTTGAAATTTGATGTTGAATTTTGTTGCCATCTATTATCGTTGTTACGGCCATGTATCATCCAAATGAAGCCATCTTGTACTATTTGAATGGCCTTGAAATTTGATGTTGAATCTTGTTGCCATCTATTATCGTTGTTACGGCCATGTATCATCCAAATGAAGCCATCTTGCACTATTTGAATGGCCTTGAAATTTGATGTTGAATTTTGTTGCCATCTATTATCGTTGTTACGGCCATGTTTCATCCAAATAAAGGCATCTTGAACTAATTCAATGGCCTTGAAATTTGATGTTGAATTTTGTTGCCATCTATTATCGTTGTTACGGCCATGTTTCATCAAAATGAAGCCATCTTGTACTATTTGAATGGCCTTGAAATTTGTTGTTGAATTTTGTTGCCATCTATTATCGTTGTTACGGCCATTTTTCATCCAAATGAAGCCATCTTGTACTATTTGAATGGCCTTGAAATTTGATGTTGAATCTTGTTGCCATCTATTATCGTTGTTACGGCCATGTTTCATCCAAATGAAGCCATCTTGTACTATTTGAATTGCCTTGAAATTTGATGTTGAATTTTGTTGCCATCTATTATCGTTGTAACGGCCATGTTTTATCCAAATAAAGCCATCTTGTACTATTTGAATGGCCTTGAAATTTGATGTTGAATCTTGGTGCCATCTATTATCGTTGTTACGGCCATGTTTCATCCAAATGAAGCCATCTTGCACTATTTGAATGGCCTTGAAATTTGATGTTGAATTTTGTTGCCATCTATTATCGTTGTTACGGCCATGTTTCATCCAAATGAAGCCATCTTGCACTAATTCAATGGCCTTGAAATTTGATGTTGAATTTTGTTGCCATCTATTATCGTTGTTACAGCCATGTTTCATCCAAATGAAGCCATCTAGCACTATTTGAATGGCCTTGAAATTTGATGTTGAGTTTTTTTGTCATCTATTATCGTTGTTACGGCCATGTTTCATCCAAATAAAGGCATCTTGTACTATTTGAATGGCCTTGAAATTTGATGTTGCATTTTGTTGCCATCTATTATCGTTGTAACGGCCATGTTTCATCCAAATAAAGCCATCTTGTACTATTTGAATGGCCTTGAAATTTGATGTTGCATTTTGTTGCCATCTATTATCGTTGTTACGGCCATGTTTCATCCAAATAAAGGCATCTTGCACTATTTGAATGGCCTTGAAATTTGATGTTGAATTTTGTTGCCATCTATTATCGTTGTTACGGCCATGTTTCATCCAAATGAAGCCATCTTGCACTATTTGAATGGCCTTGAAATTTGATGTTGAATTTTTTTGCCATCTATTATTGTTGTTACAGCCACGTTTCATCCAAATGAAGGCATCTTGTACTATTTGAATGGCCTTGAAATTTGATGTTGAATTTTGTTGCCATCTATTATCGTTGTTACGGCCATGTTTCATCCAAATGAAGCCATCTTGCACTATTTGAATGGCCTTGAAATTTGATGTTGAATTTTGTTGCCATCTATTATCGTTGTTACGGCCATGTATCATCCAAATGAAGCCATCTTGCACTAATTCAATGGCCTTGAAATTTGATTTTGAATTTTGTTGCCATCTATTATCGTTGTTACGGCCATGTTTCATCCAAATGAAGCCATCTTGAACTAATTCAATGGCCTTGAAATTTGATGTTGAATTTTGTTGCCATCTATTATCGTTGTTACGGCCATGTTTCATCCAAATGAAGCCATCTTGCACTATTTGAATGGCCTTGAAATTTGATGTTGAATTTTGTTGCCATCTATTATCGTTGTTACGGCCATGTATCATCCAAATGAAGCCATCTTGCACTATTTGAATGGCCTTGAAATTTGATGTTGAATTTTGTTGCCATCTATTATCGTTGTTACGGCCATGTTTCATCCAAATGAAGCCATCTTGTACTATTTGAATGGCCTTGAAATTTGATGTTGAATTTTGTTGCCATCTATTATCGTTGTTACGGCCATGTTTCATCCAAATGAAGCCATCTTGCACTATTTGAATGGCCTTGAAATTTGATTTTGAATTTTGTTGCCATCTATTATCGTTGTTACGGCCATGTTTCATCCAAATGAAGGCATCTTGTACTATTTGAATGGCCTTGAAATTTGATGTTGAATTTTGTTGCCATCTATTATCGTTGTTACGGCCATGTTTCATCCAAATGAAGCCATCTTGTACTATTTGACTGGCCTTGAAATTTGATGTTGAATTTTTTTGCCATCTATTATCGTTGTTACGGCCATGTTTCATCCAAATGAAGCCATCTTGCACTATTTGAATGGCCTTGAAATTTGATGTTGAATTTTGTTGCCATCTATTATCGTTGTTACGGCCATGTTTCATCCAAATGAAGGCATCTTGAACTAATTCAATGTCCTTGAAATTTGATGTTGAATTTTGTTGCCATCTATTATCGTTGTTACGGCCATGTTTCAGCCAAATAAAGCCATCTTGCACTATTTGAACGGCCTTGAAATTTGATGTTGAATTTTGTTGCCATCTATTATCGTTGTTACGGCCCTGTTTCATCCAAACGAAGCCACCTTGCACTATTTGAATGGCCTTGAAATTTGATGTTGAATTTTGTTGCCATCTATTATCGTTGTTACGGCCATGTTTCAGCCAAATAAAGCCATCTTGCACTATTTGAATGGCCTTGAAATTTGATGTTGAATTTTGTTGCCATCTATTATCGTTGTTACGGCCATGTTTCATCCAAATGAAGCCATCTTGTACTATTTGAATGACCTTGAAATTTGATGTTGAGTTTTTTTGCCATCTATTATCGTTGTTACGGCCATGTTTCATCCAAACGAAGCCATCTTGCACTATTTGAATGGCCTTGAAATTTGATGTTGATTTTTGTTGCCATCTATTATAGTTGTTACGGCCATGTTTCATCCAAATAAAGCCATCTTGTACTATTTGAATGGCCTTTAAATTTGATGTTGAATTTTGTTGCCATCTATTATTGTTGTTACGGCCATGTTTCATCCAATGGAAGCCATCTTGCACTATTTCACTGGCCTTTAAATTTGATGTTGATTTTTGTTGCCATCTATTATCGTTGTTACAGCCATGTTTCATCCAAATGAAGCCATCTTGCACTATTTGAATGGCCTTGAAATTTGATGTTGAGTTTTTTGCCATCTATTATCGTTGTTACGGCCATGTTTCATCCAAATGAAGCCATCTTGCACTATTTGAATGGCCTTGAAATTTGATGTTGATTTTTGTTGCCATCTATTATCGTTGTTACGGCCATGTTTCATCCAAATGAAGCCATCTTGCACTATTTGAATGGCCTTGAAATTTGATGTTGAATTTTGTTGCCATCTATTATCGTTGTTACGGCCATGTTTCATCCAAATGAAGCCATCTTGCACTAATTCACTGGCCTTTAAATTTGATGTTGATTTTTGTTGCCATCTATTATCGTTGTTACAGCCAAGTTTCATCCAAATGAAGCCATCTTGCACTATTTGAATGGCCTTGAAATTTGATGTTGAGTTTTTTGCCATCTATTATCGTTGTTACGGCCATGTTTCATCCAAATGAAGCCATCTTGCACTATTTGAATGGCCTTGAAATTTGATGTTGAATTTTGTTGCCATCTATTATCGTTGCTACGGCCATGTATCATCCAAATGAAGCCATCTTGTACTATTTGAATGGCCTTTAAATTTGATGTTGATTTTTGTTGCCATCTATTATCGTTGTTACGGCCATGTTTCATCCAAATGAAGCCATCTTGCACTATTTGAATGGCCTTGAAATTTGATGTTGATTTTTGTTGCCATCTATTATCGTTGTTACGGCCATGTTTCATCCAAATGAAGCCATCTTGCACTATTTGAATGGCCTAGAAATTTGATGTTGAATTTTGTTGCCATCTATTATCGTTGTTACGGCCATGTTTCATCCAAATGAAGGCATCTTGCACTATTTGAATGGCCTTGAAATTTAATGTTGATTTTTGTTGCCATCTATTATCGTTGTTACGGCCATGTTTCATCCAAATGAAGCCATCTTGCACTATTTGAATGGCCTTGAAATTTGATGTTGCATTTTGTTGCCATCTATTATCGTTGTTAAGGCCCTGGTTCACCCAAATGAAGCCATCTTGTACTATTTGAATGGCCTTGAAATTTGATGTTGAGTGTTTTTGCCATCTATTATCATTGTTACGGCCATGTTTCATCCAAACGAAGCCATCTTGCACTATTTGAATGGCCTTGAAATTTGATGTTGAATTTTGTTGCCATCTATTATCGTTGTTACGGCCATGTTTCATCCAAATGAAGCCATCTTGCACTATTTGAATCCAAGGTTCATACAAACACTCTAGAATGACTTCCGAGGTTGTCCCAAGGTGTCCCTAAGGTTCATACAAACTCTATAGAATGACTTCAGAGGTTGGCCCAAGGTGTCCCCAAGGTTCATACAAACACTCTAGAAAACTTCCGTGGTTGTCCCTAGGTGCCCCCAAGGTTCATACAAACACTCTGGAATGACTTCAGAGGTTGTCCCAAGGTGTCCCCAAGGTTCATAAAAACACTCTAGAATGACTTCCGAGGTTGTCCCAAGTTTCATACAAACATTCTAGGATGATTTCCGAGGTTGTCCTGAGGTGTTCCCAAGGTTCATACAAACACTCTAGAATGACTTCCGAGGTTGTCCCAAGGTGTGCCCACGGTTCATACAAACACTTTAGAATGACTTCCGAGGTTGTCGCAAGGTGTTCCAAGGTTTCCTCAAGGTTCATACAAACACTCTAGAATGAATTCCGAGGTTGTCCCGAGGTGTTCCCAAGGTTCATACAAATAAGCTAGCATGACTTCCGAGGTTGTCCCAAGGTGTCCCAAGGTTCATACAAGCAATCTAGAATGACTTCCGAGGTTGTCCCAAGGTGTCCCCAAGGTTCATACAAACACTCTAGAATGACTTCCGAGGTTGTCCCAAGGTGTCCCAAGGTGTCCCCAAGGTTCATACAAGCACTCAAGAATGACAGAAGAGGTTGTCTTTAGGTGTCCCCAAGGTTCATACAAACACTCTAGAATGACTTCCAAGGCTGTCCTGAGGTGTACCCAAGGTTTATACAAACACGTAAGAATGACTTCCGAGGTTGTCCCAAGGTGTCCCCAAGGTTCATACAAACACTCTAGAAAACTTCCGAGGTTGTCCCGAGGTGTTCCCAAGGTTCATACAAACATTCTAAACTGACTTCTGAAGTTGTCCCAAGGTGTCCCAAGGTTCATACAAGCAATCTAGAATGACTTCCGAGGTTGTCCCAAGGTGTCCCCAAGGTTCATACAAACACTCTAGAATGACTTCCGAGGTTGTCCCAAGATGTCTAAAGGTGTCCCCAAGGTTCAACCACGCAATCTAGAATAACTTCCGAGGTTGTCCCAAGGTGTCTCAAAGGTTGATACAAACACTCTAGAAAACTTCCGAAGTTGTCCCAAGGTGCCCCCAAGGTTCATACAAACTCTCCAGAATGACTTCAGAGGTTGTCCCAAGGTGTCCCCAAGGTTCATACAAATAAGCTAGCATGACTTCCGAGGTTGTCCCAAGGTGTCCCCGAGGTTCATACAAACACTCTAGAAAACTTCCGAGGTTGTCCCAAGGTGCCCCCAAGGGTCATACAAACACTCTAGAATGACTTCAGAGGTTGTCCCAAGGTGTCCCCAAGGTTCATACAAATAAGCTAGCATGACTTCCGAGGTTGTCCCAAGGTGTCCCCAAGGTTCATACAAACACTCTAGTATGTCTTCCGAGGTTGTCCCAAGGTGTGCCCAAGGTTCATACAAACACTCTAGAATGACTTCCGAAGTTATTCCAAGTTGTCCCAAGGTTCATACAAACACTCTAGAATGACTTCCGAGGTTGTCCCAAGGTGTCCCAAGGTGTCCCCAAGGTTCATACAAACACTCTAGAATGACTTCAGAGGTTGTCCCAAGGTGTCCCCAAGGTTCATACAAACACTCTAGAATGACTTCCAAGGTTGTCATGAGGTGTGCCCAATGTTCATACAAACACGTTAGATTGATTTCCGAGGTTGTCCCGAGGTGCCCCCATGGTTCATACAAACACTCTATAATGACTTCCACGGTTGTCATGAGGTGTGTCCAAGGTTCAAAAACACGTTAGAATGATTTTCGAGGTTGTTCCAAGGTGTCCCCAAGGTTCATACAAACACTCTAGCATGTCTTCCGAGGTTGTTCCAAGATGTCCCCAAGGTTCATACAAACACGTTAGAATGACTTCCAAGGTTGTCCCAAGGTGTCCCCAAGGTTCAAACAAGCAATCTAGAATGACTTCAGAGGTTGTCCCGAGGTGTCCCCAAGGTTCATACAAACACTCTAGAATGACTTCCGAGGTTGTCCCAAGGTGCCCCCAAGGTTCATACAAACAATCTAGAATGACTTCCGAGGTTGTCAAAAGGTGTCCCAAGGTTCATGCAAGCAATCTAAAATGACTTCCGAGGTTGTCCCAAGGTGTCCCCAAGGTTCATACAAACACTCTAGAAAACTTCCGAGGTTGTCCCAAGGTGTCCCAAGGTTCAAACAAGCAATCTAGAATGACTTCAGAGGTTGTCCCAAGGTGTCTCCAAGGTTCATACAAACACTCTAGAAAACTTCCGAGGTTGTCCCAAGGTACCCCCAAGGTTCATACAAACACTCTAGAATGACTTAAGAGATTGTCCCAAGGTGTCCCCAAGGTTCAAACAAATAAGCTAGCATGACTTCCGAGGTTGTCCCAAGGTGTCCCCAAGGTTCATACAAACACTCTAGAAAACTTCCGAGGTTGTCCCAAGGTGCCCCCAAGGGTCATACAAACACTCTAGAATGACTTCAGAGGTTGTCCCAAGGTGTCCACAAGGTTCATACAAATAAGCTAGCATGACTTCCGAGGTTATCCCAAGGTGTCCCCAAGGTTCATAAAAACACTCTAGTATGTCTTCCGAGGTTGTCCCAAGGTGTGCCCAAGGTTCATACAAACACGTTAGAGTGATTTCCGAGGTTGTCCCAAGGTGTCCCCAAGGTTCATACAAACACTCTAGAATGACTTGCGAGGTTGTCCCGAGGTGTCCCCAAGGTTCATACAAACACTCTAGAATGACTTTCGAGGTTGACCTGAGGTGTTCCCAAGGTTCATACAAACACTCTAGAATGACTTCCGAGGTTGTCCCAAGGTGTCCCCAAGGTTCATACAAGCAATCTAGAATGACTTCCGAGGTTGTCCCAAGGTGTCCCCAAGGTTCATACAAACACTCTAGAATGACTTCCGTGGTTGACCTGAGGTGTCCCCAAGGTTCATACAAACACTCTAGAATGACTTCCGAGGTTGTCCCAAGGTGTCCCAAGGTTCATACAAACACTCTAGAATGACTTCCGAGGTTGTCCCAAGGTGTTCCCAAGGTTCATACAAACACTCTAGAATGACTTCCGAGGTTGTCCCAAGGTGTCCAAAGGTGTCCCCAAGGTTCATACAAACACTCTAGAATTACTTCCAAGGTAGTCCCGAGGTGTCCCAAGGTGTCTTCAAGGTTCAAACAAGCAATCTCGAATGACTTCAGAGGTTGTCCCAAGGTGTCCCCAAGGTTCATACAAACACTCTAGAATGACTTCCGAAGTTATTCCAAGATGTCCCAAGGTTCATACAAACCTCTAGAATGACTTCCGTGGTTGTCCAAAGGTGTCTCCAAGGTTCATACAAATACGCTAGCATGACTTCCGAGGTTGTCCCAAGGTGTCCCCAAGGTTCATACAAACATTCTAAAATAACTTCCGAGGTTGTCCCAAGGTGTCCTAAGGTTCATACAAGCAATCTAGAATGACTTCCGAGGTTGTCCCAAGGTGTCCCCAAGGTTCATACAAACACTCTAGAATGATTTCCGAGGTTGTCCCAAGGTGTCCCAAGGTGTCCCCAAGGTTCAAACAAGCAATCTAGAATGACTTCCGAGGTTGTCCCAAGGTGTCCCCAAGGTTCATACAAATAAGCTAGCATGTCTTCCGAGGTTGTCCCAAGTTGTCCCCAAGGTTCATACAAACACTCTAGAATGACTTCCGAGGTTGTCCCAAGGTACCCCCAAGGTTCATACAAATAAGCTAGCATGAATTCCGAAGATGTCCCAAGGTGTCCCCAAGGTTCATACAAACACGCTAGCATGACTTCCGAAGTAATTCCAAGTTATCCCTAGGTTCATACAAACACTATAGAATGACTTCCGAGGTTGTCCCAAGGTGTCCCAAGGTGTCCCCAAGGTTCATACAAACACTCTAGAATGATTTCCGAGGTTGTCCCAAGGTGACCCAAGGTGTCCCCAAGGTTCAAACAAGCAATCTAGAATGACTTCAGAGGTTGTCCCAAGGTGTCCCCAAGGTTCATACAAACACTCTAGAAAACTTCCGAGGTTGTCCCAAGGTGCCCCCAAGGTTCATACAAACACTTAAGAATGACTTCAGAGGTTGTCCCAAGGTGTCCCCAAGGTTCATACAAATAAGCTAGCATGACTTCCGAGGTTGTCCCAAGGTGTCCCCAAGGTTCATACAAACACTCTAGAAAACTTCCGAGGTTGTCCCAAGGTGTCCCCAAGGTTCAAACAAGCAATCTAGAATGACTTCAGAGGTTGTCCCAAGGTGTCCCCAAGGTTCATACAAACACTCTAGAAAACTTCCGAGGTTGTCCCAAGGTGCCCCCAAGGTTCATACAAACACTCTAGAATGACTTCCGAGGTTGTCCCAAGGTGTCCCAAGGTGTCCCCAAGGTTCATAAAAACACTCTAGAATGACTTCCGAGGTTGTCCCAAGGTGTCCCCAAGGTTCATACAAACACTCTATAATGACTTCCAAGGTTGTCCTGAGGTGTGCCCAAGGTTTATACAAACACGTTAGAATGATTTCCGAGGTTGTCCCGAGGTTTCCCCAAGGTTCATACAAACACTCTAGAATGACTACGGATGTTTTCCCGAGGTGTCCCCAAGGTTCATACAAACACTCTAGTATGTCTTCCGAGGTTGTTCCAAGATGTCCCCAAGGTTCATACAAAAAATTCTCGAATGACTTCCGAGGTTGTCCCAAGGTGTCCCAAGGTGTCCCCAAGGTTCATACAAACACGTTAGAATGACTTCGGAGGTTGTCCCAAGGTGTCCCAAGGTGTCCCCAAGGTTCATACAAACACGTTAGAATGACTTCCGAGGTTGTCCCAAGGTGTCCCAAGGTGTCCCCAAGGTTCAAACAAGCAATCTAGAATGACTTCAGAGGTTGTCCCAAGGTGTCCCCAAGGTTCATACAAACACTCTAGAAAACTTCCGAGGTTGTCCCAAGGTGCCCCCAAGGTTCATACGAACACTCTAGAATGACTTCAGAGGTTGTCCCAAGGTGTCCCCAAGGTTCATACAAACACTCTAGAAAACTTCCGAGGTTGTCCCAAGGTGTCCCCAAGGTTCAAACAAGCAATCTAGAATGACTTCAGAGGTTGTCCCAAGGTGTCCCCAAGGCTCATACAAAAAAGCTAGCATGACTTCCGAGGTTGTCCCAAGGTGTCCCCAAGGTTCATAAAAACACTCTAGTATGTCTTCCGAGGTTGTCCCAAGGTGTGCCCAAGGTTCATACAAACACTCTAGAATGACTTCCGAAGTTATTCCAAGTTGTCTCAAGGTTCATACAAACACTCTAGAATGACTTCCGAGGTTGTCCCAAGGTGTCCCAAGGTGTCCCCAAGGTTCATACAAGCACTCTAGAATGACTTCAGAGGTTGTCCCAAGGTGTCCCCAAGGATCATACAAACACTTTATAATGACTTCCAAGGTTGACCTGAGGTGTGCCCAAGGTTCATACAAACACGTTAGAATGACTTCCGAGGTTGTCTCGAGGTGTCTCCAAGGTTCATACAAACACTCTAGAAAGACTTGCGAGCTTGTCCCGAGGTGTCCCCAAGGTTCATACAAACACTCTAGTATGTCTTCCGAGGTTGTTCCAAGATGTCCCCAAGGTTCATACAAACACGTTAGAATGACTTCCGAGGTTGTCCCAAGGTGTCCCCAAGGTTCATACAAACATTATAAACTGACTTCCGAGGTTGTCCCGAGGTGTCCCCAAGGTTCATACAAGCAATCTAGAATGACTTCCGAGGTTGTCCCAAGGTGTCCCCAAGGTTCATACAAACACTCTAGAATGACTTCCGAGGTTGTCCCAAGGTGTCCCCAAGCTTCAAACAAGCAATCTAGAATGACTTCAGAGGTTGTCCCAAGGTGTCCCCAAGGTTCATACAAACACTCTAGAATGACTTCAGAGGTTGTCCCAAGGTGTCCCCAAGGTTCATACAAACACTCTAGTATGTCTTCCGAGGTTGCCCCAAGGTGTGCCCAAGGTTCATACAAACACTCTAGAATGACTTCCGAAGTTATTCCAAGTTGTCCCAAAGTTCATACAAACACTTTAGAATGACTTTCGAGGTTATCCCAAGGTGTCCCAAGGTTTCCCCAAGGTTCATACAAACACTCTAGAATGACTTCAGAGGTTGTCCCAAGGTGTCCCCAAGGTTCATACAAACACTCTATAATGACTTCCAAGGTTGTCCTGAGGTGTGCCCAAGGTTCATACAAACACGTTAGAATGACTTCAGAGGTTGTCCCGAGGTTTCCCCAAGGTTCATACAAACACTCTATAATGACTTGCGATGTTTTCCGGAGGTGTCCCCAAGGTTCATACAAACACTCTAGTATGTCTTCCGAGGTTGTTCCAAGATGTCCCCAAGGTTCAAACAAAAAATTCTAGAATGACTTCCGAGGTTGTCCCAAGGTGTCCCCAAGGTTCATACAAACATTCTAAACTGACTTCCGAGGTTGTCCCAAGGTGTCCCAAGGTTCATGCAAGCAATCTAAAATGACTTCAGAGGTTGTCCCAAGGTGTCCCCAAGGTTCATACAAACACTCTATAATGACTTCCGAGGTTGTCCCAAGGTGTCCCAAGGTGTCCCCAAGGTTCAAACAAGCAATCTAGAATGACTTCCGAGGTTGTCCCAAGGTGTCCCCAAGGTTCATACAAACACTCTAGAAAACTTCCGAGGTTGTCCCAAGGTGCCCCCAAGGTTCATACAAACGCTCTAGAATGACTTCCGAGGTTGTCCCAAGGTGTCCCCAAGGTTCATACAAATAAGCTAGCATGACTTCCGAGGTTGTCCCAAGGTGTCCCCAAGGTTCATACAATTATTCTAAAATAACTTCCGAGGTTGTTCCAAGGTGTCCTAAGGTTCATACAAGCAATCTAGAATGACTTCCGAGGTTGTCCCAAGGTGTCCCCAAGGTTCATACAAACACTCTAGAATGATTTCCGAGGTTGTCCCAAGGTGTCCCAAGGTGTCCCCAAGGTTCAAACAAGCAATCTAGAATGACTTCCGAGGTTGTCCCAAGGTGTCCCCAAGGTTCATACAAATAAGCTAGCATGTCTTCCGAGGTTGTCCCAAGTTGTCCCCAAGGTTCATACAAACACTCTAGAAAACTTCCGAGGTTGTCCCAAGGTGCCCCCAAGGTTCATACAAATAAGCTAGCATGAATTCCGAGGATGTCCCAAGGTGTCCCCAAGGTTCATACAAACACTCTAGCATGACTTCCGAAGTAATTCCAAGTTATCCCAAGGTTCATACAAACACTCTAGAATGACTTCCGAGGTTGTCCCAAGGTGTCCCAAGGTGTCCCCAAGGTTCATACAAACACTCTATAATGACTTCAGAGGTTGTCCCAAGGTGTCCCCAAGGTTCATACAAATAAGCTAGCATGACTTCCGAGGTTGTCTCAAGGTGTTCCAAGGTTCATACAAACACTCTAGTATGTCTTCCGAGGTTGTCCCAAGGTGTCCCCAAGGTTCATACAAACACTCTAGAATGACTTCCGAAGTTATTCCAAGTTGTCCCAAGGTTCCTTTAAACACTTTACAATGACTTCCGAGGTTGTCCCAAGGTGTCCCAAGGTGTCCCCAAGGTTCATACAAACACTCTAGAATGACTTCCGAGGTTGTCCCAAGGTGTGCCCAAGGTTCATACAAACACTCTAAAATGACTTCCGAGGTTGTCCCAAGGTGTCCCCAAGGTTCATACAAACACTCTAGAATGACTTCAGAGGTTGGCCCAAGGTGTCCCCAAGGTTCATACAAACATTCTATAATGACTTCCAAGATTGTCCCAAGGTCTCCCAAGATTCATACAAACACTCTAGAATGACTTCCGAGGTTGTCCCAAGGTGTGCCCAAGGTTCATACAAAAACTCTAAAATGACTTCCGAGGTTGTCCCAAGGTGTCCCCAAGGTTCATACAAACACTCTAGAATGACTTCCGAAGTTATTCCAAGATGTCCCAAGGTTCATACAAACACTCTAGAATGACTTCCGAGGTTGTTACAAGGTGTCTCCAAGGTTCATACAAATACGCTAGCATGACTTTCGAGGTTGTCCCAAGGTGTCCCCAAGGTTCATACAAACATTCTAAAATAACTTCCGAGGTTGTCCCAAGGTGTCCTAAGGCTCATACAAGCAATCTAGAATGACTTCCGAGGTTGTCCCAAGCTGTCCCCAAGGTTCATACAAACACTCTAGAATGATTTCCGAGGTTGTCCCAAGGTGTCCCAAGGTGTCCCCAAGGTTCAAACAAGCAATCTAGAATGACTTCAGAGGTTGTCCCAAGGTGTCCCCAAGGTTCATACAAACACTCTAGAAAACTTCCGAGGTTGTCCCAAGGTGCCCCCAAGGTTCATACAAACACTTAAGAATGACTTCCGAGGTTGTCCCAAGGTGTCCCCAAGGTTCATACAAATAAGCTAGCATGACTTCCGAGGTTGTCCCAAGGTGTCCCCAAGGTTCATACAAACACTCTAGAAAACTTCCGAGGTTGTCCCAAGGTGTCCCCAAGGTTCAAACAAGCAATCTAGAATGACTTCCGAGGTTGTCCCAAGGTGTCCCCAAGGTTCATACAAACACTCTAGAAAACTTCCGAGGTTGTCCCAAGGTGCCCCCAAGGTTCATACAAACACTCTAGAATGACTTCCGAGGTTATCCCAAGGTGTCCCAAGGTGTCACCAAGGTTCATAAAAACACTCTAGAATGACTTCCGAGGTTGTCCCAAGGTGTCCCCAAGGTTCATACAAACACTCTATAATGACTTCCAAGGTTGTCCTGAGGTGTGCCCAAGTTCATACAAACACGTTAGAATGATTTCCGAGGTTGTCCCGAGGTTTCCCCAAGGTTCGTACAAACACTCTAGAATGACTTCGGATGTTTTCCCGAGATGTCCCCAAGGTTCATACAAACACTCTAGTATGTCTTCCGAGGTTGTTCCAAGATGTCCCCAAGGTTCATACAAACACGTTAGAATGACTTCCGAGGTTGTCCTAAGGTGTCCCCAAGGTTCAAACAAGCAATCTAGAATGACTTCAGAGGTTGTCCCAAGGTGTCCCCAAGGTTCATACAAACATTCTAAACTGACTTCCGAGGTTGTCCCGAGGTGTCCCCAAGGTTCATACAAGCAATCTAGAATGACTTCCGAGGTTGTCCCAAGGTGTCCCCAAGGTTCAAACAAGCAATCTAGAATGACTTCAGAGGTTGTCCCAAGGTGTCCCCAAGGTTCATACAAACACTCTAGAATGACTTCAGAGGTTGTCCCAAGGTGTCCCCAAGGTTCATACAAACACTCTAGTATGTCTTACGAGGTTGCCCCAAGGTGTGCCCAAGGTTCATACAAATACTCTAGAATGACTTCCGAAGTTATTCTAAGTTGTCCCAAAGTTCATACAAACACTTTAGAATGACTTTCGAGGTTATCCCAAGGTGTCCCAAGGTTTCCCCAAGGTTCATACAAACACTCTAGAATGACTTCAGAGGTTGTCCCAAGGTGTCCCCAAGGTTCATACAAACACTCTAGTATGTCCTCCGAGGTTGTTCCAAGATGTCCCCAAGGTTCATACAAAAAATTCTAGAATGACTTCCGAGGTTGTCCCAAGGTGTCCCCAAGGTTCATACAAAAATTCTAAACTGACTTCCGAGGTTGTCCCAAGGTGTCCCAAGGTTCATGCAAGCAATCTAAAATGACTTCCGAGGTTGTCCCAAGGTGTCCCCAAGGTTCATACAAACACTCTATAATGACTTCCGAGGTTGTCCCAAGGTGTCCCAAGGTGTCCCCAAGGTTCAAACAAGCAATCTAGAATGACTTCCGAGGTTGTCCCAAGGTGTCCCCAAGGTTCATACAAACACTCTAGAAAACTTCCGAGGTTGTCCCAAGGTGCCCCCAAGGTTCATACAAACGCTCTAGAATGACTTCCGAGGTTGTCCCAAGGTGTCCCCAAGGTTCATACAAATAAGCTAGCATGACTTCCGAGGTTGTCCCAAGGTGTCCCCAAGGTTCATACAAACATTCTAAAATAACTTCCGAGGTTGTCCCAAGGTGTCCTAAGGTTCATACAAGCAATCTAGAATGACTTCCGAGGTTGTCCCAAGGTGTCCCCAAGGTTCATACAAACACTCTAGAATGATTTCCGAGGTTGTCCCAAGGTGTCCCAAGGTGTCCCCAAGGTTCAAACAAGCAATCTAGAATGACTTCCGAGGTTGTCCCAAGGTGTCCCCAAGGTTCATACAAATAAGCTAGCATGTCTTCCGAGGTTGTCCCAAGTTGTCCCCAAGGTTCATACAAACACTCTAGAATGACTTCCGAGGTTGTCCCAAGGTGCCCCCAAGGTTCATACAAATAAGCTAGCATGAATTCCGAGGATGTCCCAAGGTGTCCCCAAGGTTCATACAAACACTCTAGCATGACTTCCGAAGTAATTCCAAGTTATCCCAAGGTTCATACAAACACTCTAGAATGACTTCCGAGGTTGTCAAAAGGTGTCCCAAGGTGTCCCCAAGGTTCATACAGGCTCTCTAGAATGACTTCAGAGGTTTTCTTTAGGTGTCCCCAAGGTTTATACAAACACTCTATAATGACTTCCAAGGTTGTTCTGAGGTGTGCCCAAGGTTCATACAAACACTCTAGAATGACTTCAGAGGTTGTCCCAAGGTGTCCCAAGGTGTCCCCAAGGTTCATACAAACACTCTATAATGACTTCAGAGGTTGTCCCAAGGTGTCCCCAAGGTTCATACAAATAAGCTAGCATGACTTCCGAGGTTGTCTCAAGGTGTCCCAAGGTTCATACAAACACTCTAGTATGTCTTCCGAGGTTGTCCCAAGGTGTCCCCAAGGTTCATACAAACACTCTAGAATGACTTCCGAAGTTGTTCCAAGTTGTCCCAAGGTTCCTACAAACACTTTAGAATGACTTCCGAGGTTGTCCCAAGGTGTCCCAAGGTGTCCCCAAGGTTCATACAAACACTCTAGAATGACTTCCGAGGTTGTCCCAAGGTGTGCCCAAGGTTCATACAAACACTCTAAAATGACTTCCGAGGTTGTCCCAAGGTGTCCCCAAGGTTCATACAAACACTCTAGAATGACTTCAGAGGTTGTCCCAAGGTGTCCCCAAGGTTCATACAAACATTCTAAAATGACTTCCAAGATTGTCCCAAGGTCTCCCAAGATTCATACAAACACTCTAGAATGACTTCCGAGGTTGTCCCAAGGTGTGCCCAAGGTTCATACAAAAACTCTAATATGACTTCCGAGGTTGTCCCAAGGTGTCCCCAAGGTTCATACAAACACTCTAGAATGACTTCCGAAGTTATTCCAAGATGTCCCAAGGTTCATACAAACACTCTAGAATGACTTCCGAGGTTGTTAAAAGGTGTCTCCAAGGTTCATACAAATACGCTAGCATGACTTTCGAGGTTGTCCCAAGGTGTCCCCAAGGTTCATACAAACATTCTAAAATAACTTCCGAGGTTGTCCCAAGGTGTCCTAAGGTTCATACAAGCAATCTAGAATGACTTCCGAGGTTGTCCCAAGCTGTCCCCAAGGTTCATACAAACACTCTAGAATGATTTCCGAGGTTGTCCCAAGGTGTCCCAAGGTGTCCCCAAGGTTCAAACAAGCAATCTAGAATGACTTCAGAGGTTGTCCCAAGGTGTCCCCAAGGTTCATACAAACACTCTAGAAAACTTCCGAGGTTGTCCCAAGGTGTCCCCAAGGTTCATACAAACACTCTAGAATGACTTCCGAGGTTATCCCAAGGTGTCCCAAGGTGTCCCCAAGGTTCATAAAAACACTCTAGAATGACTTCCGAGGTTGTCCCAAGGTGTCCCCAAGGTTCATACAAACACTCTATAACGACTTCCAAGGTTGTCCTGAGGTGTGCCCAAGGTTCATACAAACACGTTAGAATGATTTCCGAGGTTATCCCGAGGTTTCCCCAAGGTTCATACAAACACTCTAGAATGACTTCGGATGTTTTCCCGAGATGTCCTCAAGGTTCATACAAACACTCTAGTATGTCTTCCGAGGTTGTTCCAAGATGTCCCCAAGGTTCATACAAACACGTTAGAATGACTTCCGAGGTTGTCCCAAGGTGTCCCCAAGGTTCAAACAAGCAATCTAGAATGACTTCAGAGGTTGTCCCAAGGTGTCCCCAAGGTTCATACAAACACTCTAGAATGACTTCAGAGGTTGTCCCAAGGTGTCCCCAAGGTTCATACAAACATTCTAAACTGACTTCCGAGGTTGTCCCGAGGTGTCCCCAAGGTTCATACAAGCAATCTAGAATGACTTCCGAGGTTGTCCCAAGGTGTCCCCAAGGTTCAAACAAGCAATCTAGAATGACTTCAGAGGTTGTCCCAAGGTGTCCCCAAGGTTCATACAAACACTCTAGAATGACTTCAGAGGTTGTCCCAAGGTGTCCCCAAGGTTCATACAAACACTCTAGTATGTCTTCCGAGGTTGCCCCAAGGTGTGCCCAAGGTTCATACAAACACTCTAGAATGACTTCCGAAGTTATTCCAAGTTGTCCCAAAGTTCATACAAACACTTTAGAATGACTTTCGAGGTTATCCCAAGGTGTCCCAAGGTTTCCCCAAGGTTCATACAAACACTCTAGAATGACTTCAGAGGTTGTCCCAAGGTGTCCCCAAGGTTCATACAAACACTCTATAATGACTTCCAAGGTTGTCCTGAGGTGTGCCCAAGGTTCATACAAACACGTTAGAATGACTTCAGAGGTTGTCCCGAGGTGTCCCCAAGGTTCATACAAACACTCTAGTATGTCTTCCGAGGTTGTTCCAAGATGTCCCCAAGGTTCATACAAAAAATTCTAGAATGACTTCCGAGGTTGTCCCAAGGTGTCCCCAAGGTTCATACAAACATTCTAAACTGACTTCCGAGGTTGTCCCAAGGTGTCCCAAGGTTCATGCAAGCAATCTAAAATGACTTCCGAGGTTGTCCCAAGGTGTCCCCAAGGTTCATACAAACACTCTATAATGACTTCCGAGGTTGTCCCAAGGTGTCCCAAGGTGTCCCCAAGGTTCATACAAGCAATCTAGAATGACTTCCGAGGTTGTCCCAAGGTGTCCCCAAGGTTCATACAAACACTCTAGAAAACTTCCGAGGTTGTCCCAAGGTGCCCCCAAGGTTCATACAAACGCTCTAGAATGACTTCCGAGGTTGTCCCAAGGTGTCCCCAAGGTTCATACAAACATTCTAAAATAACTTCCGAGGTTGTCCCAAGGTGTCCTAAGGTTCATACAAGCAATCTAGAATGACTTCCGAGGTTGTCCCAAGGTGTCCCCAAGGTTCATACAAACACTCTAGAATGATTTCCGAGGTTGTCCCAAGGTGTCCCAAGGTGTCCCCAAGGTTCAAACAAGCAATCTAGAATGACTTCCGAGGTTGTCCCAAGGTGTCCCCAAGGTTCATACAAATAAGCTAGCATGTCTTCCGAGGTTGTCCCAAGTTGTCCCCAAGGTTCATACAAACACTCTAGAATGACTTCCGAGGTTGTCCCAAGGTGCCCCCAAGGTTTGTACAAATAAGCTAGCAGGAATTCCGAGGATGTCCCAAGGTGTCCCCAAGGTTCATACAAACACTCTAGCATGACTTCCGAAGTAATTCCAAGTTATCCCAAGGTTCATACAAACACTCTAGAATGACTTCCGAGGTGGTCAAAAGGTGTCCCAAGGTGTCCCCAAGGTTCATACAAACACTCTAGAATGACTTCAGAGGTTTTCTTTAGGTGTCCCCAAGGTTTATACAAACACTCTTTAATGACTTCCAAGGTTGTTCTGAGGTGTGCCCAAGGTTCATACAAACACTCTAGAATGACTTCAGAGGTTTTCCCAAGGTGTCCCAAGGTGTCCCCAAGGTTCATACAAACACTCTATAATGACTTCAGAGGTTGTCCCAAGGTGTCCCCAAGGTTCATACAAATAAGCTAGCATGACTTCCGAGGTTGTCTCAAGGTGTCCCAAGGTTCATACAAACGCTCTAGTATGTCTTCCGAGGTTGTCCCAAGGTGTCCCCAAGGTTCATACAAACACTCTAGAATGACTTCCGAAGTTATTCCAAAATGTCCCAAGGTTCCTACAAACACTTTAGAATGACTTCCGAGGTTGTCCCAAGGTGTCCCAAGGTGTCCCCAAGGTTCATACAAACACTCTAGAATGACTTCCGAGGTTGTCCCAAGGTGTGCCCAAGGTTCATACAAACACTCTAAAATGACTTCCGAGGTTGTCCCAAGGTGTCCCCAAGGTTCATACAAAAAATCTAGAATGACTTCAGAGGTTGTCCCAAGGTGTCCCCAAGGTTCATACAAACATTCTAAAATGACTTCCAAGATTGTCCCAAGGTCTCCCAAGATTCATACAAACACTCTAGAATGACTTCCGAGGTTGTCCCAAGGTGTGCCCAAGGTTCATACAAACACTCTAGAAAACTTCCGAGGTTGTCCCAAGGTGTGCCCAAGGTTCATACAAACACTCTAGAATGATTTCCGAAGTTATTCCAAGATGTCCCAAGGTTCATACAAACACTCTAGTATGACTTCCGAGGTTGTTACAAGGTGTCTCCAAGGTTCATACAAATACGCTAGCATGACTTTCGAGGTTGTCCCAACGTGTCCCCAAGGTTCATACAAACATTCTAAAATAACTTCCGAGGTTGTCCCAAGGTGTCCTAAGGTTCATACAAGCAATCTAGAATGACTTCCGAGGTTGTCCCAAGCTGTCCCCAAGGTTCATACAAACACTCTAGAATGATTTCCGAGGTTGTCCCAAGGTGTCCCAAGGTGTCCCCAAGGTTCAAACAAGCAATCTAGAATGACTTCAGAGGTTGTCCCAAGGTGTCCCCAAGGTTCATACAAACACTCTAGAAAACTTCCGAGGTTGTCCCAAGGTGCCCCCAAGGTTCATACAAACACTTAAGAATGACTTCAGAGGTTGTCCCAAGGTGTCCCCAAGGTTCATACAAATAAGCTAGCATGACTTCCGAGGTTGTCCCAAGGTGCCCCCAAGGTTCATACAAACACTCTAGAATGACTTCAGAGGTTGTCCCAAGGTGTCCCCAAGGTTCATACAAATAAGCTAGCATGACTTCAGAGGTTGTCCCAAGGTGTCCCCAAGGTTCATACAAACACTCTAGAAAACTTCCGAGGTTGTCCCAAGGTGTCCCCAAGGTTCAAACAAGCAATCTAGAATGACTTCAGAGGTTGTCCCAAGGTGTTTCCAAGGTTCATACAAACACTCTAGAAAACTTCCGAGGTTGTCCCAAGGTGCCCCCAAGGTTCATACAAACACTCTAGAATGACTTCAGAGGTTTTCCCAAGGTGTCCCCAAGGTTCAAACAAATAAGCTAGCATGACTTCCGAGGTTGTCCCAAGGTGTCCCCAAGGTTCATACAAACACTCTAGAAAACTTCCGAGGTTGTCCCAAGGTGCCCCCAAGGTTCATACAAACACTCTAGAATGACTTCAGAGGTTGTCCCAAGGTGTCCCCAAGGTTCATACAAAAAAGCTAGCATGACTTCCGAGGTTGTCCCAAGGTGTCCCCAAGGTTCATAAAAACACTCTAGTATGTCTTCCGAGGTTGTCCTGAGGTGTGCCCAAGGTTCATACAAACACTCTAGAATGACTTCCGAAGTTATTCCAAGTTGTCCCAAGGTTCATACAAACACTCTAGAATGACTTCCGAGGTTGTCCCAAGGTGTCCCAAGGTGTCCCCAAGGTTCATACAAGCACTCTAGAATGACTTCAGAGGTTGTCCCAAGGTGTCCCCAAGGATCATACAAACACTTTATAATGACTTCCAAGGTTGTCCTGAGGTGTGCCCAAGGTTCATACAAACACGTTAGAATGACTTCCGAGGTTGTCCCGAGGTGTCTCCAAGGTTCATACAAACACTCTAGAAAGACTTGCGAGCTTGTCCCGAGGTGTCCCCAAGGTTCATACAAACACTCTAGTATGTCTTCCGAGGTTGTTCCAAGATGTCCCCAAGGTTCATACAAACACGTTAGAATGACTTCAGTGGTTGTCCCAAGGTGTCCCCAAGGTTCATACAAACATTCTAAACTGACTTCCGAGGTTGTCCCGAGGTGTCCCCAAGGTTCATACAAGCAATCTAGAATGACTTCCGAGGTTGTCCCAAGGTGTCCCCAAGGTTCATACAAACACTCTAGAATGACTTCCGAGGTTGTCCCAAGGTGTCCCCAAGGTTCAAACAAGCAATCTAGAATGACTTCAGAGGTTGTCCCAAGGTGTCCCCAAGGTTCATACAAACACTCTAGAATGACTTCAGAGGTTGTCCCAAGGTGTCCCCAAGGTTCATACAAACACTCTAGTATGTCTTCCGAAGTTGCCCCAAGGTGTGCCCAAGGTTCATACAAACACTCTAGAATGACTTCCGAAGTTATTCCAAGTTGTCCCAAAGTTCATACAAACACTCTAGAATGACTTTCGAGGTTATCCCAAGGTGTCCCAAGGTTTCCCCAAGGTTCATACAAACACTCTAGAATGACTTCAGAGGTTGTCCCAAGGTGTCCCCAAGGTTCATACAAACACTCTATAATGACTTCCAAGGTTGTCCTGAGGTGTGCCCAAGGTTCATACAAACACGTTAGAATGACTTCAGAGGTTGTCCCGAGGTTTCCCCAAGGTTCATACAAACACTCTAGAATGACTTGCGATGTTTTCCCGAGGTGTCCACAAGGTTCATACAAACACTCAAGTATGTCTTCCGAGGTTGTTCCAAGATGTCCCCAAGGTTCATACAAAAAATTCTAGAATGACTTCCGAGGTTGTCCCAAGGTGTCCCCAAGGTTCATACAAACATTCTAAACTGACTTCCGAGGTTGTCCCAAGGTGTTCCAAGGTTCATGCAAGCAATCTAAAATGACTTCCGAGGTTGTCCCAAGGTGTCCCCAAGGTTCATACAAACACTCTATAATGACTTCCGAGGTTGTCCCAAGGTGTCCCAAGGTGTCCCCAAGGTTCAAACAAGCAATCTAGAATGACTTCCGAGGTTGTCCCAAGGTGTCCCCAAGGTTCATACAAACACTCTAGAAAACTTCCGAGGTTGTCCCAAGGTGCCCCCAAGGTTCATACAAACGCTCTAGAATGACTTCCGAGGTTGTCCCAAGGTGTCCCCAAGGTTCATACAAATAAGCTAGCATGACTTCCGAGGTTGTCCCAAGGTGTCCCCAAGGTTCATACAAACACTCTAGAAAACTTCCGAGGTTGTCCCAAGGTGCCCCCAAGGTTCATACAAACACTCTAGAATGACTTCCGAGGTTGTCCCAAGGTGTCCCCAAGATTCATACAAATAAGCTAGCATGACTTCCGAGGTTGTCCCAAGGTGTCCTCAAGGTTCATACAAACACTCTAGTATGTCTTCCGAGGTTGTCCCAAGGTGTCCCCAAGGTTCATACAAACACTCTAGAATGACTTCCGAAGTTATTCCAAGTTGTCCCAAGGTTCATACAAACACTCTAGAATGACTTCCGAGGTTGTCCCAAGGTGTCCCAAGGTGTCCCCAAGGTTCATACAAGCACTCTAGAATGACTTCAGAGGTTGTTCCAAGGTGTCCCCAAGGTTCATACAAACATTCTAAAATGACTTCCGAGGTTGTCCCAAGGTGTCCTAAGGTTCATACAAGCAATCTAGAATGACTTCAAAGGTTGTCCCAAGGTGTGCCCAAGGTTCATACAAACACTCTAGAATGACTTCCGACGTTGTCCCAAGGTGTCCCAAGGTGTACCCAAGGTTCATACAAACACGTAAGAATGACTTCCGAGGTTGTCCCAAGGTGTCCCAAGGTATCCCCAAGGTTCATACAAGCAATCTAGAATGACTTCAGAGGTTGTCCCAAAGTGTCCCCAAGGTTCATACAAACACTCTAGAATGATTTCCGAAGTTACCACAAGGTGTCCCCAAGGTTCATACAAACACTTTAGAATTACTTCCAAGGTTGTCCCAAGGTGTGCCCAAGGTTCATATAAACACTTTAGAATGACTTCCAAGGTTTTCCCAAGGTGTCCCAAGGTTCATACAAACACTCTAGAATGACTTCCGAGGTTGTCCCAAGGTGTCCCCAAGGTTCATACAAACATTTTAAAATGACTTCCGAGGTTGTCCCAAGGTGTCCTAAGGTTCATACAAGCAATCTAGAATGACTTCCGAGGTTGTCCCAAGGTGTCCCAAAGGTTCATACAAACACTCTAGAATGACTTCCGACGTTGTCCCAAGGTGTCCCAAGGTGTACCCAAGGTTCACACAAACACGTAAGAATGACTTCCGAGGTTGTCCCAAGGTGTCCCAAGGTATCCCCAAGGTTCATACAAGCAATCTAGAATGACTTCAGAGGTTGTCCCAAGGTGTCCCCAAGGTTCATACAAACACTCTAGAATGATTTCCGAAGTTACCACAAGGTGTCCCCAAGGTTCATACAAACACTTTAGAATTACTTCCAAGGTTGTCCCAAGGTGTGCCCAAGGTTCATATAAACACTTTAGAATGACTTCCAAGGTTTTCCCAAGGTGTCCCAAGGTTCATACAAACACTCTAGAATGACTTGCGAGGTTGTCCCAAGGTGTGCCCAAGGTTCATACAAACACTCTAAAATGACTTCCGAGGTTGTCCCAAGGTGTCCCCAAGGTTCATACAAACACTCTAGAATGACTTCAGAGGTTGTCCCAAGGTGTCCCCAAGGTTCATACAAACATTCTAAAATGACTTCCGAGATTGTCCCAAGGTCTCCCAAGATTCATACAAACACTCTAGAATGACTTCCGAGGTTGTCCCAAGGTGTGCCCAAGGTTCATACAAAAACTCTAAAATGACTTCCGAGGTTGTCCCAAGGTGTCAACAAGGTTCATACAAACACTCTAGAATGACTTCCGAAGTTATTCCAAGATGTCCCAAGGTTCATACAAACACTCTAGAATGACTTCCGAGGTTGTTACAAGGTGTCTCCAAGGTTCATACAAATACGCTAGCATGACTTCCGAGGTTGTCCCAAGGTGTCCCCAAGGTTCATACAAACATTCTAAAATAACTTCCGAGGTTGTCCCAAGGTGTCCTAAGGTTCATACAAGCAATCTAGAATGACTTCCGAGGTTGTCCCAAGCTGTCCCCAAGGTTCATACAAACACTCTAGAAAACTTCCGAGGTTGTCCCAAGGTGTGCCCAAGGTTCATACAAACACTCTAGAATGACTTCCGAGGTTGTCCCAAGGTGTCCCCAAGGTTCATACAAACACTCTAGAATGACTTCCGAAGTTATTCCAAGCTGTCCCCAAGGTTCATACAAACACTCTAGAATGACTTCCGAGGTTGTTACAAGGTGTCTCCAAGGTTCATACAAATACGCTAGCATGACTTTCGAGGTTGTCCCAAGGTGTCCTAAGGTTCATACAAACACTCTAGAATGACTTCCGAGGTTGTCCCAAGGTGTCCCCAAGGTTCATACAAATAAGCTAGCATGACTTCCGAGGTTGTCCCAAGGTGTCCCCAAGGTTCATACAAACACTCTAGAAAACTTCCGAGGTTGTCCCAAGGTGTCCCAAGGTGTCCCCAAGGTTCATACAAGCACTCTAGAATGACTTCAGAGGTTGTCCCAAGGTGTCCCCAAGGTTCATACAAACACTCTAGAAAACTTCCGAGGTTGTCCCAAGGTGCCCCCAAGGTTCATACAAACACTTAAGAATGACTTCAGAGGTTGTCCCAAGGTGTCCCCAAGGTTCATACAAATAAGCTAGCATGACTTCCGAGGTTGTCCCAAGGTGTCCCCAAGGTTCATACAAACACTCTAGAATGATTTCCGAAGTTACCACAAGGTGTCCCCAAGGTTCATACAAACACTTTAGAATGACTTCCAAGGTTGTCCCAAGGTGTCCCCAAGGTTCATACAAACACTTTAGAATGACTTCCGAGGTTGTCCCAAGGTGTGCCCAAGGTTCATACAAACACTCTTGAATGACTTCCGAGGTTGTCCCAAGGTGTGCCCAAGGTTCATGCAAGCAATCTAAAATGACATCCGAGGTTTTCCCAAGGTGTCCCCAAGGTTCATACAAACACTCTAGAATGACTTCCGAGGTTGTCTTGAGGTGTCCCCAAGGTGTCCCCAAGGTTCATACAAACAATCTAGAATGACTTCCAAGGTTGTCCCAAGGTGTCCCCAAGGTTCATACAAACACTCTAGAATGACTCTCGAGGTTGACCTGAGGTGTCCCCAAGGTTCATACAAACACTCTAGAATGACTTCCGAGGTTGTCCCAAGGTGTCCCCAAGGTTCATACAAACACTTTAGAATGACTTCCGAGGTTGTCCCAAGGTGTGCCCAAGGTTCATACAAACACTCTTGAATGACTTCCGAGGTTGTCCCAAGGTGTGCCCAAGGTTCATGCAAGCAATCTTAAATGACATCCGAGGTTTTCCCAAGGTGTCCCCAAGGTTCATACAAACACTCTAGTATGTCTTCCGAGGTTGTTCCAAGATGTCCCCAAGGTTCATACAAAAAATTCTAGAATGACTTCCGAGGTTGTCCCAAGGTGTCCCCAAGGTTCATACAAACACTTTAGAATGACTTCCGAGGTTGTCCCAAGGTGTGCCCAAGGTTCATACAAACACTCTTGAATGACTTCCGAAGTTGTCCCAAGGTGTGCCCAAGGTTCATGCAAGCAATCTTAAATGACATCCGAGGTTTTCCCAAGGTGTCCCCAAGGTTCATACAAACACTCTAGAATGACTTCCGAGGTTGTCCCAAGGTGTCCCCAAGGTTCAAACAAGCAATCTAGAATGACTTCAGAGGTTGTCCCAAGGTGTCCCCAAGGTTCATACAAACACTCTAGAATGACTTCAGAGGTTGTCCCAAGGTGTCCCCAAGGTTCATACAAACACTCTAGTATGTCTTCCGAAGTTGCCCCAAGGTGTGCCCAAGGTTCATACAAACACTCTAGAATGACTTCCGAAGTTATTCCAAGTTGTCCCAAAGTTCATACAAACACTCTAGAATGACTTTCGAGGTTATCCCAAGGTGTCCCAAGGTTTCCCCAAGGTTCATACAAACACTCTAGAATGACTTCAGAGGTTGTCCCAAGGTGTCCCCAAGGTTCATACAAACACTCTATAATGACTTCCAAGGTTGTCCTGAGGTGTGCCCAAGGTTCATACAAACACGTTAGAATGACTTCAGAGGTTGTCCCGAGGTTTCCCCAAGGTTCATACAAACACTCTAGAATGACTTGCGATGTTTTCCCGAGGTGTCCACAAGGTTCATACAAACACTCAAGTATGTCTTCCGAGGTTGTTCCAAGATGTCCCCAAGGTTCATACAAAAAATTCTAGAATGACTTCCGAGGTTGTCCCAAGGTGTCCCCAAGGTTCATACAAACATTCTAAACTGACTTCCGAGGTTGTCCCAAGGTGTCCCAAGGTTCATGCAAGCAATCTAAAATGACTTCCGAGGTTGTCCCAAGGTGTCCCCAAGGTTCATACAAACACTCTATAATGACTTCCGAGGTTGTCCCAAGGTGTCCCAAGGTGTCCCCAAGGTTCAAACAAGCAATCTAGAATGACTTCCGAGGTTGTCCCAAGGTGTCCCCAAGGTTCATACAAACACTCTAGAAAACTTCCGAGGTTGTCCCAAGGTGCCCCCAAGGTTCATACAAACACTCTAGAATGACTTCCGAGGTTGTCCCAAGGTGTCCCCAAGGTTCATACAAATAAGCTAGCATGACTTCCGAGGTTGTCCCAAGGTGTCCCCAAGGTTCATACAAACACTCTAGAAAACTTCCGAGGTTGTCCCAAGGTGCCCCCAAGGTTCATACAAACACTCTAGAATGACTTCCGAGGTTGTCCCAAGGTGTCCCCAAGATTCATACAAATAAGCTAGCATGACTTCCGAGGTTGTCCCAAGGTGTCCTCAAGGTTCATACAAACACTCTAGTATGTCTTCCGAGGTTGTCCCAAGGTGTCCCCAAGGTTCATACAAACACTCTAGAATGACTTCCGAAGTTATTCCAAGTTGTCCCAAGGTTCATACAAACACTCTAGAATGACTTCCGAGGTTGTCCCAAGGTGTCCCAAGGTGTCCCCAAGGTTCATACAAACACTCTAGAATGACTTCAGAGGTTGTTCCAAGGTGTCCCCAAGGTTCATACAAACATTTTAAAATGACTTCCGAGGTTGTCCCAAGGTGTCCTAAGGTTCATACAAGCAATCTAGAATGACTTCAAAGGTTGTCCCAAGGTGTGCCCAAGGTTCATACAAACACTCTAGAATGACTTCCGACGTTGTCCCAAGGTGTCCCAAGGTGTACCCAAGGTTCACACAAACACGTAAGAATGACTTCCGAGGTTGTCCCAAGGTGTCCCAAGGTATCCCCAAGGTTCATACAAGCAATCTAGAATGACTTCAGAGGTTGTCCCAAGGTGTCCCCAAGGTTCATACAAACACTCTAGAATGATTTCCGAAGTTACCACAAGGTGTCCCCAAGGTTCATACAAACACTTTAGAATTACTTCCAAGGTTGTCCCAAGGTGTGCCCAAGGTTCATATAAACACTTTAGAATGACTTCCAAGGTTTTCCCAAGGTGTCCCAAGGTTCATACAAACACTCTAGAATGACTTCCGAGGTTGTCCCAAGGTGTCCCCAAGGTTCATACAAACATTTTAAAATGACTTCCGAGGTTGTCCCAAGGTGTCCTAAGGTTCATACAAGCAATCTAGAATGACTTCCGAGGTTGTCCCAAGGTGTACCAAAGGTTCATACAAACACTCTAGAATGACTTCCGACGTTGTCCCAAGGTGTCCCAAGGTGTACCCAAGGTTCACACAAACACGTAAGAATGACTTCCGAGGTTGTCCCAAGGTGTCCCAAGGTATCCCCAAGGTTCATACAAGCAATCTAGAATGACTTCAGAGGTTGTCCCAAGGTGTCCCCAAGGTTCATACAAACACTCTAGAATGATTTCCGAAGTTACCACAAGGTGTCCCCAAGGTTCATACAAACACTTTAGAATTACTTCCAAGGTTGTCCCAAGGTGTGCCCAAGGTTCATATAAACACTTTAGAATGACTTCCAAGGTTTTCCCAAGGTGTCCCAAGGTTCATACAAACACTCTAGAATGACTTGCGAGGTTGTCCCAAGGTGTGCCCAAGGTTCATACAAACACTCTAAAATGACTTCCGAGGTTGTCCCAAGGTGTCCCCAAGGTTCATACAAACACTCTAGAATGACTTCAGAGGTTGTCCCAAGGTGTCCCCAAGGTTCATACAAACATTCTAAAATGACTTCCGAGATTGTCCCAAGGTCTCCCAAGATTCATACAAACACTCTAGAATGACTTCCGAGGTTGTCCCAAGGTGTGCCCAAGGTTCATACAAAAACTCTAAAATGACTTCCGAGGTTGTCCCAAGGTGTCAACAAGGTTCATACAAACACTCTAGAATGACTTCCGAAGTTATTCCAAGATGTCCCAAGGTTCATACAAACACTCTAGAATGACTTCCGAGGTTGTTACAAGGTGTCTCCAAGGTTCATACAAATACGCTAGCATGACTTCCGAGGTTGTCCCAAGGTGTCCCCAAGGTTCATACAAACATTCTAAAATAACTTCCGAGGTTGTCCCAAGGTGTCCTAAGGTTCATACAAGCAATCTAGAATGACTTCCGAGGTTGTCCCAAGCTGTCCCCAAGGTTCATACAAACACTCTAGAAAACTTCCGAGGTTGTCCCAAGGTGTGCCCAAGGTTCATACAAACACTCTAGAATGACTTCCGAGGTTGTCCCAAGGTGTCAACAAGGTTCATACAAACACTCTAGAATGACTTCCGAAGTTATTCCAAGCTGTCCCCAAGGTTCATACAAACACTCTAGAATGACTTCCGAGGTTGTTACAAGGTGTCTCCAAGGTTCATACAAATACGCTAGCATGACTTTCGAGGTTGTCCCAAGGTGTCCCTAAGGTTCATACAAACACTCTAGAATGACTTCCGAGGTTGTCCCAAGGTGTCCCCAAGGTTCATACAAATAAGCTAGCATGACTTCCGAGGTTGTCCCAAGGTGTCCCCAAGGTTCATACAAACACTCTAGAAAACTTCCGAGGTTGTCCCAAGGTGTCCCAAGGTGTCCCCAAGGTTCATACAAGCACTCTAGAATGACTTCAGAGGTTGTCCCAAGGTGTCCCCAAGGTTCATACAAACACTCTAGAAAACTTCCGAGGTTGTCCCAAGGTGCCCCCAAGGTTCATACAAACACTTAAGAATGACTTCAGAGGTTGTCCCAAGGTGTCCCCAAGGTTCATACAAATAAGCTAGCATGACTTCCGAGGTTGTCCCAAGGTGTCCCCAAGGTTCATACAAACACTCTAGAATGATTTCCGAAGTTACCACAAGGTGTCCCCAAGGTTCATACAAACACTTTAGAATGACTTCCAAGGTTGTCCCAAGGTGTCCCCAAGGTTCATACAAACACTTTAGAATGACTTCCGAGGTTGTCCCAAGGTGTGCCCAAGGTTCATACAAACACTCTTGAATGACTTCCGAAGTTGTCCCAAGGTGTGCCCAAGGTTCATGCAAGCAATCTTAAATGACATCCGAGGTTTTCCCAAGGTGTCCCCAAGGTTCATACAAACACTCTAGAATGACTTCCGAGGTTGTCTTGAGGTGTCCCCAAGGTGTCCCCAAGGTTCATACAAACAATCTAGAATGACTTCCAAGGTTGTCCCAAGGTGTGCCCAAGGTTCATACAAACACTCTAGAATGACTCTCGAGGTTGACCTGAGGTGTCCCCAAGGTTCATACAAACACTCTAGAATGACTTCCAAGGTTGTCCCAAGGTGTCCCCAAGGTTCATACAAACACTTTAGAATGACTTCCGAGGTTGTCCCAAGGTGTGCCCAAGGTTCATACAAACACTCTTGAATGACTTCCGAAGTTGTCCCAAGGTGTGCCCAAGGTTCATGCAAGCAATCTTAAATGACATCCGAGGTTTTCCCAAGGTGTCCCCAAGGTTCATACAAACACTCTAGTATGTCTTCCGAGGTTGTTCCAAGATGTCCCCAAGGTTCATACAAAAAATTCTAGAATGACTTCCGAGGTTGTCCCAAGGTGTCCCCAAGGTTCATACAAACATTCTAAACTGACTTCCGAGGTTGTCCCAAGGTTTTCCAAGGTTCATGCAAGCAATCTAAAATGACTTCCGAGGTTGTCCCAAGGTGTCCCCAAGGTTCATACAAACACTCTATAATGACTTCCGAGGTTGTCCCAAGGTGTCCCAAGGTGTCCCCAAGGTTCAAACAAGCAATCTAGAATGACTTCCGAGGTTGTCCCAAGGTGTCCCCAAGGTTCATACAAACACTCTAGAAAACTTCCGAGGTTGTCCCAAGGTGCCCCCAAGGTTCATACAAACGCTCTAGAATGACTTCCGAGGTTGTCCCAAGGTGTCCCCAAGGTTCATACAAATAAGCTAGCATGACTTCCGAGGTTGTCCCAAGGTGTCCCCAAGGTTCATACAAACACTCTAGAAAACTTCCGAGGTTGTCCCAAGGTGCCCCCAAGGTTCATACAAACACTCTAGAATGACTTCCGAGGTTGTCCCAAGGTGTCCCCAAGATTCATACAAATAAGCTAGCATGACTTCCGAGGTTGTCCCAAGGTGTCCTCAAGGTTCATACAAACACTCTAGTATGTCTTCCGAGGTTGTCCCAAGGTGTCCCCAAGGTTCATACAAACACTCTAGAATGACTTCCGAAGTTATTCCAAGTTGTCCCAAGGTTCATACAAACACTCTAGAATGACTTCCGAGGTTGTCCCAAGGTGTCCCAAGGTGTCCCCAAGGTTCATACAAGCACTCTAGAATGACTTCAGAGGTTGTCCCAAGGTGTCCCCAAGGTTCATACAAACATTTTAAAATGACTTCCGAGGTTGTCCCAAGGTGTCCTAAGGTTCATACAAGCAATCTAGAATGACTTCAAAGGTTGTCCCAAGGTGTGCCCAAGGTTCATACAAACACTCTAGAATGACTTCCGACGTTGTCCCAAGGTGTCCCAAGGTGTACCCAAGGTTCACACAAACACGTAAGAATGACTTCCGAGGTTGTCCCAAGGTGTCCCAAGGTATCCCCAAGGTTCATACAAGCAATCTAGAATGACTTCCGAGGTTGTCCCAAGGTGTCCCCAAGGTTCATACAAACACTCTAGAATGATTTCCGAAGTTACCACAAGGTGTCCCCAAGGTTCATACAAACACTTTAGAATTACTTCCAAGGTTGTCCCAAGGTGTGCCCAAGGTTCATATAAACACTTTAGAATGACTTCCAAGGTTTTCCCAAGGTGTCCCAAGGTTCATACAAACACTCTTGAATGACTTCCGAGGTTGTCCCAAGGTGTCCCCAAGGTTCATACAAACATTTTAAAATGACTTCCGAGGTTGTCCCAAGGTGTCCTAAGGTTCATACAAGCAATCTAGAATGACTTCCGAGGTTGTCCCAAGGTGTCCCAAAGGTTCATACAAACACTCTAGAATGACTTCCGACGTTGTCCCAAGGTGTCCCAAGGTGTACCCAAGGTTCACACAAACACGTAAGAATGACTTCCGAGGTTGTCCCAAGGTGTCCCAAGGTATCCCCAAGGTTCATACAAGCAATCTAGAATGACTTCAGAGGTTGTCCCAAGGTGTCCCCAAGGTTCATACAAACACTCTAGAATGATTTCCGAAGTTACCACAAGGTGTCCCCAAGGTTCATACAAACACTTTAGAATTACTTCCAAGGTTGTCCCAAGGTGTGCCCAAGGTTCATATAAACACTTTAGAATGACTTCCAAGGTTTTCCCAAGGTGTCCCAAGGTTCATACAAACACTCTTGAATGACTTCCGAGGTTGTCCCAAGGTGTGCCCAAGGTTCATGCAAGCAATCTAAAATGACATCCGAGGTTTTCCCAAGGTGTCCCCAAGGTTCATACAAACACTCTAGAATGACTTGCGAGGTTGTCCCAAGGTGTGCCCAAGGTTCATACAAACACTCTAAAATGACTTCCGAGGTTGTCCCAAGGTGTCCCCAAGGTTCATACAAACACTCTAGAATGACTTCAGAGGTTGTCCCAAGGTGTCCCCAAGGTTCATACAAACATTCTAAAATGACTTCCGAGATTGTCCCAAGGTCTCCCAAGATTCATAAAAACACTCTAGAATGACTTCCGAGGTTGTCCCAAGGTGTGCCCAAGGTTCATACAAACACTCTAAAATGACTTCCGAGGTTGTCCCAAGGTGTCAACAAGGTTCATACAAACACTCTAGAATGACTTCCGAAGTTATTCCAAGATGTCCCAAGGTTCATACAAACACTCTAGAATGACTTCCGAGGTTGTTACAAGGTGTCTCCAAGGTTCATACAAATACGCTAGCATGACTTTCGAGGTTGTCCCAAGGTGTCCCCAAGGTTCATACAAACATTCTAAAATAACTTCCGAGGTTGTCCCAAGGTGTCCTAAGGTTCATACAAGCAATCTAGAATGACTTCCGAGGTTGTCCCAAGGTGTCCCCAAGGTTCATACAAACACTCTAGAAAACTTCCGAGGTTGTCCCAAGGTGTGCCCAAGGTTCATACAAACACTCTAAAATGACTTCCGAGGTTGTCCCAAGGTGTCAACAAGGTTCATACAAACACTCTAGAATGACTTCCGAAGTTATTCCAAGGTGTCCCCAAGGTTCATACAAACACTCTAGAATGACTTCCGAGGTTGTTACAAGGTGTCTCCAAGGTTCATACAAATACGCTAGCATGACTTTCGAGGTTGTCCCAAGGTGTCCCTAAGGTTCATACAAACACTCTAGAATGACTTCCGAGGTTGTCCCAAGGTGTCCCCAAGGTTCATACAAATAAGCTAGCATGACTTCCGAGGTTGTCCCAAGGTGTCCCCAAGGTTCATACAAACACTCTAGAAAACTTCCGAGGTTGTCCCAAGGTGTCCCAAGGTGTCCCCAAGGTTCATACAAGCACTCTAGAATGACTTCAGAGGTTGTCCCAAGGTGTCCCCAAGGTTCATACAAACACTCTAGAAAACTTCCGAGGTTGTCCCAAGGTGCCCCCAAGGTTCATACAAACACTTAAGAATGACTTCAGAGGTTGTCCCAAGGTGTCCCCAAGGTTCATACAAATAAGCAAGCATGACTTCCGAGGTTGTCCCAAGGTGTCCCCAAGGTTCATACAAACACTCTAGAATGATTTCCGAAGTTACCACAAGGTGTCCCCAAGGTTCATACAAACACTTTAGAATGACTTCCAAGGTTGTCCCAAGGTGTCCCCAAGGTTCATACAAACACTTTAGAATGACTTCCGAGGTTGTCCCAAGGTGTGCCCAAGGTTCATACAAACACTCTTGAATGACTTCCGAAGTTGTCCCAAGGTGTGCCCAAGGTTCATGCAAGCAATCTTAAATGACATCCGAGGTTTTCCCAAGGTGTCCCCAAGGTTCATACAAACACTCTAGAATGACTTCCGAGGTTGTCCTGAGGTGTCCCCAAGGTGTCCCCAAGGTTCATACAAACAATCTAGAATGACTTCCGAGGTTGTCCCAAGGTGTGCCCAAGGTTCATACAAACACTCTAGAATGACTTTCGAGGTTGACCTGAGGTGTCCCCAAGGTTCATACAAACACTCTAGAATGACTTCCAAGGTTGTCCCAAGGTGTCCCAAGGTTCATACAAGCAATCTAGAATGACTTCCGAGGTTGTCCCAAGCTGTCCCCAAGGTTCATACAAACACTCTAGAATGACTTCCGAGGTTGTCCCAAGGTGTCCCAAAGTGTCCCCAAGGTTCATACAAACACTCTAGAATTACTTCCAAGGTAGTCCCAAGGTGTCCCCAAGGTTCATACAAGCAATCTAGAAAGACTTCAGAGGTTGTCCCACGGTGTCCCCAAGGTTGATACAAACACTCTAGAATGACTTTCGAGGTTGACCTGAGGTGTCCCCAAGGTTCATACAAACACTCTAGAATGACTTCCGAGGTTGTCCCAAGGTGTCCCAAGGTTCATACAAACACTCTAGAATGACTTCAGAGGTTGTCCCAAGGTGTCCCCAAGGTTCATACAAACACTCTAGAATGACTTCAAAGGTTGTCCCAAGGTGTCCAAAGGTGTCCTCAAGGTTCATACAAACACTCTAGAATTACTTCCAAGGTAGTCCCAAGGTGTCCCAAGGTGTCCTCATGGTTCAAACAAGCAATCTAGAATGACTTCAGAGGTTGTCCCAAGGTGTCCCCAAGGTTCATACAAACACTCTAGAATGACTTCCGAAGTTATTCCAAGATGTCCCAAGGTTCATACAAACCTCTAGAATGACTTCCGAGGTTGTCCCAAGGTGTCTCCAAGGTTCAAACAAATACGCTAGCATGACTTCCGAGGTTGTCCCAAGGTGTCCCCAAGGTTCATACAAACATTCTAAAATAACTTCCGAGGTTGTCCCAAGGTGTCCTAAGGTTCATACAAGCAATCTAGAATGACTTCCGAGGTTGTCCCAAGGTGTCCCCAAGGTTCATACAAACACTCTAGAAAACTTCCGAGGTTGTCCCAAGGTGTCCCAAGGTGTGCCCAAGGTTCAAACAAGCAATCTAGAATGACTTCCGAGGTTGTCCCAAGGTGCCCCCAAGGTTCATACAAATAAGCTAGCATGAATTCCGAGGATGTCCCAAGGTGTCCCCAAGGTTCATACAAACACTCTAGCATGACTTCCGAAGTAATTCCAAGTTATCCCAAGGTTCATACAAACACTCTAGAATGACTTCCGAGGTTGTCAAAAAGTGGCCCAAGGTGTCCCCAAGGTTCATACAGGCTCTCTAGAATGACTTCAGAGGTTTTCTTTAGGTGTTCCCAAGGTTCATACAAACACTCTATAATGACTTCCAAGGTTGTTCTGAGGTGTGCCCAAGGTTCATACAAACACTTTAGAATGACTTCCGAGGTTGTCCCAAGGTGTCCCAAGGTGTCCCCAAGGTTCATACAAACACTCTAGAATGACTTCAGAGGTTGTCCCAAGGTGTGCCCAAGGTTCATACAAACACTCTTAAATGACTTCCGAGGTTGTCCCAAGGTGTCCCCAAGGTTCATACAAACACTCTAGAATGACTTCAGAGGTTGTCCCAAGGTGTCCCCAAGGTTCATACAAACATTCTAAAATGACTTCCGAGATTGTCCCAAGGTCTCCCAAGATTCATACAAACACTCTAGAATGACTTCCGAGGTTGTCCCAAGGTGTGCCCAAGGTTCATACAAAAACTCTAAAATGACTTCCGAGGTTGTCCCAAGGTGTCCCCAAGGTTCATACAAACACTCTAGAATGACTTCCGAAGTTATTCCAAGATGTCCCAAGGTTCATACAAACACTTAAGAATGACTTCAGAGGTTGTCCCAAGGTGTCCCCAAGGTTCATACAAACACTCTAGAATGACTTCCGAAGTTATTCCAAGATGTCCCAAGGTTCATACAAACCTCTAGAATGACTTCCGAGGTTGTCCCAAGGTGTCCCCAAGGTTCATACAAATAAGCTAGCATGACTTCCGAGGTTGTCCCAAGGTGTCCCCAAGGTTCATACAAACACTCTAGAATGACTTCAGAGGTTGTCCCAAGGTGCCCCCAAGGTTCATACAAGCAATCTAGAATGACTTCCGAGGTTGTCCCAAGCTATCCCCAAGGTTCATACAAACACTCTAGAATGATTTCCGAGGTTGTCCCAAGGTGTCCCAAGGTGTCCCCAATGTTCAAACAAGCAATCTAGAATGACTTCAGAGGTTGTCCCAAGGTGTCCCCAAGGTTCATACAAATACTCTAGAAAACTTCCGAGGTTGTCCCAAGGTGCCCCCAAGGTTCATACAAACACTTAAGAATGACTTCAGAGGTTGTCCCAAGGTGTCCCCAAGGTTCATACAAATAAGCTAGCATGACTTCCGAGGTTGTCCCAAGGTGTCCCCAAGGTTCATACAAACACTCTAGAAAACTTCCGAGGTTGTCCCAAGGTGTCCCCAAGGTTCAAACAAGCAATCTAGAATGACTTCAGAGGTTGTCCCAAGGTGTGCCCAAGGTTCATACAAACACTCTTGAATGACTTCCGAAGTTGTCCCAAGGTGTGCCCAAGGTTCATGCAAGCAATCTTAAATGACATCCGAGGTTTTCCCAAGGTGTCCCCAAGGTTCATACAAACACTCTAGAATGACTTCCGAGGTTGTCTTGAGGTGTCCCCAAGGTGTCCCCAAGGTTCATACAAACAATCTAGAATGACTTCCAAGGTTGTCCCAAGGTGTGCCCAAGGTTCATACAAACACTCTAGAATGACTTTCGAGGTTGACCTGAGGTGTCCCCAAGGTTCATACAAACACTCTAGAATGACTTCCAAGGTTGTCCCAAGGTGTCCCCAAGGTTCATACAAACACTTTAGAATGACTTCCGAGGTTGTCCCAAGGTGTGCCCAAGGTTCATACAAACACTCTTGAATGACTTCCGAAGTTGTCCCAAGGTGTGCCCAAGGTTCATGCAAGCAATCTTAAATGACATCCGAGGTTTTCCCAAGGTGTCCCCAAGGTTCATACAAACACTCTAGTATGTCTTCCGAGGTTGTTCCAAGGTGTCCCCAAGGTTCATACAAAAAATTCTAGAATGACTTCCGAGGTTGTCCCAAGGTGTCCCCAAGGTTCATACAAACATTCTAAACTGACTTCAGAGGTTGTCCCAAGGTTTTCCAAGGTTCATGCAAGCAATCTAAAATGACTTCCGAGGTTGTCCCAAGGTGTCCCCAAGGTTCATACAAACACTCTATAATGACTTCCGAGGTTGTCCCAAGGTGTCCCAAGGTGTCCCCAAGGTTCAAACAAGCAATCTAGAATGACTTCCGAGGTTGTCCCAAGGTGTCCCCAAGGTTCATACAAACACTCTAGAAAACTTCCGAGGTTGTCCCAAGGTGCCCCCAAGGTTCATACAAACGCTCTAGAATGACTTCCGAGGTTGTCCCAAGGTGTCCCCAAGGTTCATACAAATAAGCTAGCATGACTTCCGAGGTTGTCCCAAGGTGTCCCTAAGGTTCATACAAACACTCTAGAAAACTTCCGAGGTTGTCCCAAGGTGCCCCCAAGGTTCATACAAACACTCTAGAATGACTTCCGAGGTTGTCCCAAGGTGTCCCCAAGATTCATACAAATAAGCTAGCATGACTTCCGAGGTTGTCCCAAGGTGTCCTCAAGATTCATACAAACACTCTAGTATGTCTTCCGAGGTTGTCCCAAGGTGTCCCAAAGGTTCATACAAACACTCTAGAATGACTTCCGAAGTTATTCCAAGTTGTCCCAAGGTTCATACAAACACTCTAGAATGACTTCCGAGGTTGTCCCAAGGTGTCCCAAGGTGTCCCCAAGGTTCATACAAGCACTCTAGAATGACTTCAGAGGTTGTTCCAAGGTGTCCCCAAGGTTCATACAAACATTTTAAAATGACTTCCGAGGTTGTCCCAAGGTGTCCTAAGGTTCATACAAGCAATCTAGAATGACTTCAAAGGTTGTCCCAAGGTGTGCCCAAGGTTCATACAAACACTCTAGAATGACTTCCGACGTTGTCCCAAGGTGTCCCAAGGTGTACCCAAGGTTCACACAAACACGTAAGAATGACTTCCGAGGTTGTCCCAAGGTGTCCCAAGGTATCCCCAAGGTTCATACAAGCAATCTAGAATGACTTCAGAGGTTGTCCCAAAGTGTCCCCAAGGTTCATACAAACACTCTTGAATGATTTCCGAAGTTACCACAAGGTGTCCCCAAGGTTCATACAAACACTTTAGAATTACTTCCAAGGTTGTCCCAAGGTGTGCCCAAGGTTCATATAAACACTTTAGAATGACTTCCAAGGTTTTCCCTAGGTGTCCCAAGGTTCATACAAACACTCTTGAATGACTTCCGAGGTTGTCCCAAGGTGTCCCCAAGGTTCATACAAACATTTTAAAATGACTTCCGAGGTTGTCCCAAGGTGTCCTAAGGTTCATACAAGCAATCTAGAATGACTTCCGAGGTTGTCCCAAGGTGTACCAAAGGTTCATACAAACACTCTAGAATGACTTCCGACGTTGTCCCAAGGTGTCCCAAGGTGTACCCAAGGTTCACACAAACACGTAAGAATGACTTCCGAGGTTGTCCCAAGGTGTCCCAAGGTATCCCCAAGGTTCATACAAGCAATCTAGAATGACTTCAGAGGTTGTCCCAAAGTGTCCCCAAGGTTCATACAAACACTCTAGAATGATTTCCGAAGTTACCACAAGGTGTCCCCAAGGTTCATACAAACACTTTAGAATTACTTCCAAGGTTGTCCCAAGGTGTGCCCAAGGTTCATATAAACACTTTAGAATGACTTCCAAGGTTTTCCCAAGGTGTCCCAAGGTTCATACAAACACTCTTGAATGACTTCCGAGGTTGTCCCAAGGTGTGCCCAAGGTTCATGCAAGCAATCTAAAATGACATCCGAGGTTTTCCCAAGGTGTCCCCAAGGTTCATACAAACACTCTAGAATGACTTGCGAGGTTGTCCCAAGGTGTGCCCAAGGTTCATACAAACACTCTAAAATGACTTCCGAGGTTGTCCCAAGGTGTCCCCAAGGTTCATACAAACACTCTAGAATGACTTCAGAGGTTGTCCCAAGGTGTCCCCAAGGTTCATACAAACATTCTAAAATGACTTCCGAGATTGTCCCAAGGTCTCCCAAGATTCATACAAACACTCTAGAATGACTTCCGAGGTTGTCCCAAGGTGTGCCCAAGGTTCATACAAACACTCTAAAATGACTTCCGAGGTTGTCCCAAGGTGTCAACAAGGTTCATACAAACACTCTAGAATGACTTCCGAAGTTATTCCAAGATGTCCCAAGGTTCATACAAACACTCTAGAATGACTTCCGAGGTTGTTACAAGGTGTCTCCAAGGTTCATACAAATACGCTAGCATGACTTTCGAGGTTGTCCCAAGGTGTCCCTAAGGTTCATACAAACACTCTAGAATGACTTTCGAGGTTGTCCCAAGGTGTCCCCAAGGTTCATACAAACATTCTAAAATAACTTCCGAGGTTGTCCCAAGGTGTCCTAAGGTTCATACAAGCAATCTAGAATGACTTCCGAGGTTGTCCCAAGCTGTCCCCAAGGTTCATACAAACACTCTAGAAAACTTCCGAGGTTGTCCCAAGGTGTGCCCAAGGTTCATACAAACACTCTAAAATGACTTCCGAGGTTGTCCCAAGGTGTCAACAAGGTTCATACAAACACTCTAGAATGACTTCCGAAGTTATTCCAAGCTGTCCCCAAGGTTCATACAAACACTCTAGAATGACTTCCGAGGTTGTTACAAGGTGTCTCCAAGGTTCATACAAATACGCTAGCATGACTTTCGAGGTTGTCCCAAGCTGTCCCTAAGGTTCATACAAACGCTCTAGAATGACTTCCGAGGTTGTCCCAAGGTGTCCCCAAGGTTCATACAAATAAGCTAGCATGACTTCCGAGGTTGTCCCAAGGTGTCCCCAAGGTTCATACAAACACTCTAGAAAACTTCCGAGGTTGTCCCAAGGTGTCCCAAGGTGTCCCCAAGGTTCATACAAGCACTCTAGAATGACTTCAGAGGTTGTCCCAAGGTGTCCCCAAGGTTCATACAAACACTCTAGAAAACTTCCGAGGTTGTCCCAAGGTGCCCCCAAGGTTCATACAAACACTTAAGAATGACTTCAGAGGTTGTGTCCCCAAGGTGTCCCCAAGGTTCATACAAATAAGCTAGCATGACTTCCGAGGTTGTCCCAAGGTGTCCCCAAGGTTCACACAAACACTCTAGAATGATTTCCGAAGTTACCACAAGGTGTCCCCAAGGTTCATACAAACACTTTAGAATGACTTCCAAGGTTGTCCCAAGGTGTCCCCAAGGTTCATACAAACACTTTAGAATGACTTCCGAGGTTGTCCCAAGGTGTGCCCAAGGTTCATACAAACACTCTTGAATGACTTCCGAAGTTGTCCCAAGGTGTGCCCAAGGTTCATGCAAGCAATCTTAAATGACATCCGAGGTTTTCCCAAGGTGTCCCCAAGGTTCATACAAACACTCTAGAATGACTTCCGAGGTTGTCTTGAGGTGTCCCCAAGGTGTCCCCAAGGTTCATACAAACAATCTAGAATGACTTCCGAGGTTGTCCCAAGGTGTGCCCAAGGTTCATACAAACACTCTAGAATGACTTTCGAGGTTGACCTGAGGTGTCCCCAAGGTTCATACAAACACTCTAGAATGACTTCCAAGGTTGTCCCAAGGTGTCCCAAGGTTCATACAAGCAATCTAGAATGACTTCCGAGGTTGTCCCAAGCTGTCCCCAAGGTTCATACAAACACTCTAGAATGACTTCCGAGGTTGTCCCAAGGTGTCCCAAAGTGTCCCCAAGGTTCATACAAACACTCTAGAATTACTTCCAAGGTAGTCCCAAGGTGTCCCCAAGGTTCATACAAGCAATCTAGAAAGACTTCAGAGGTTGTCCCACGGTGTCCCCAAGGTTGATACAAACACTCTAGAATGACTTTCGAGGTTGACCTGAGGTGTCCCCAAGGTTCATACAAACACTCTAGAATGACTTCCGAGGTTGTCCCAAGGTGTCCCAAGGTTCATACAAACACTCTAGAATGACTTCAGAGGTTGTCCCAAGGTGTCCCCAAGGTTCATACAAACACTCTAGAATGACTTCAGAGGTTGTCCCAAGGTGTCCAAAGGTGTCCTCAAGGTTCATACAAACACTCTAGAATTACTTCCAAGGTAGTCCCAAGGTGTCCCAAGGTGTCCTCAAGGTTCAAACAAGCAATCTAGAATGACTTCAGAGGTTGTCCCAAGGTGTCCCCAAGGTTCATACAAACACTCTAGAATGACTTCCGAAGTTATTCCAAGATGTCCCAAGGTTCATACAAACCTCTAGAATGACTTCCGAGGTTGTCCCAAGGTGTCTCCAAGGTTCAAACAAATACGCTAGCATGACTTCCGAGGTTGTCCCAAGGTGTCCCCAAGGTTCATACAAACATTCTAAAATAACTTCCGAGGTTGTCCCAAGGTGTCCTAAGGTTCATACAAGCAATCTAGAATGACTTCCGAGGTTGTCCCAAGGTGTCCCCAAGGTTCATACAAACACTCTAGAAAACTTCCGAGGTTGTCCCAAGGTGTCCCAAGGTGTGCCCAAGGTTCAAACAAGCAATCTAGAATGACTTCCGAGGTTGTCCCAAGGTGCCCCCAAGGTTCATACAAATAAGCTAGCATGAATTCCGAGGATGTCCCAAGGTGTCCCCAAGGTTCATACAAACACTCTAGCATGACTTCCGAAGTTATTCCAAGTTATCCCAAGGTTCATACAAACACTCTAGAATGACTTCCGAGGTTGTCAAAAAGTGGCCCAAGGTGTCCCCAAGGTTCATACAGGCTCTCTAGAATGACTTCAGAGGTTTTCTTTAGGTGTTCCCAAGGTTCATACAAACACTCTATAATGACTTCCAAGGTTGTTCTGAGGTGTGCCCAAGGTTCATACAAACACTTTAGAATGACTTCCGAGGTTGTCCCAAGGTGTCCCAAGGTGTCCCAAAGGTTCATACAAACACTCTAGAATGACTTCAGAGGTTGTCCCAAGGTGTGCCCAAGGTTCATACAAACACTCTTAAATGACTTCCGAGGTTGTCCCAAGGTGTCCCCAAGGTTCATTCAAACACTCTAGAATGACTTCAGAGGTTGTCCCAAGGTGTCCCCAAGGTTCATACAAACATTCTAAAATGACTTCCGAGATTGTCCCAAGGTCTCCCAAGATTCATACAAACACTCTAGAATGACTTCCGAGGTTGTCCCAAGGTGTGCCCAAGGTTCATACAAAAACTCTAAAATGACTTCCGAGGTTGTCCCAAGGTGTCCCCAAGGTTCATACAAACACTCTAGAATGACTTCCGAAATTATTCCAAGATGTCCCAAGGTTCATACAAACACTTAAGAATGACTTCAGAGGTTGTCCCAAGGTGCCCCCAAGGTTCATACAAACACTCTAGAATGACTTCCGAAGTTATTCCAAGATGTCCCAAGGTTCATACAAACCTCTAGAATGACTTCCGAGGTTGTCCCAAGGTGTCCCCAAGGTTCATACAAATACGCTAGCATGACTTCCGAGGTTGTCCCAAGGTGTCCCCAAGGTTCATACAAACACTCTAGAATGACTTCAGAGGTTGTCCCAAGGTGCCCCCAAGGTTCATACAAGCAATCTAGAATGACTTCCGAGGTTGTCCCAAGCTGTCCCCAAGGTTCATACAAACACTCTAGAATGATTTCCGAGGTTGTCCCAAGGTGTCCCAAGGTGTCCCCAAGGTTCAAACAAGCAATCTAGAATGACTTCAGAGGTTGTCCCAAGGTGTCCCCAAGGTTCATACAAATACTCTAGAAAACTTCCGAGGTTGTCCCAAGGTGCCCCCAAGGTTCATACAAACACTTAAGAATGACTTCAGAGGTTGTCCCAAGGTGTCCCCAAGGTTCATACAAATAAGCTAGCATGACTTCCGAGGTTGTCCCAAGGTGTCCCCAAGGTTCATACAAACACTCTAGAAAACTTCCGAGGTTGTCCCAAGGTGTCCCCAAGGTTCAAACAAGCAATCTAGAATGACTTCAGAGGTTGTCCCAAGGTGTCCCCAAGGTTCAAACAAGCAATCTAGAATGACTTCAGAGGTTGTCCCAAGGTGTCCCCAAGGTTCATACAAATACTCTAGAAAACTTCCGAGGTTGTCCCAAGGTGCCCCCAAGGTTCATACAAACACTTAAGAATGACTTCAGAGGTTGTCCCAAGGTGTCCCCAAGGTTCATACAAATAAGCTAGCATGACTTCCGAGGTTGTCCCAAGGTGTCCCCAAGGTTCATACAAACACTCTAGAAAACTTCCGAGGTTGTCCCAAGGTGTCCCCAAGGTTCAAACAAGCAATCTAGAATGACTTCCGAGGTTGTCCCAAGGTGTCCCCAAGGTTGATACAAACACTCTAGAATGATTTCCGAGGTTGTCCCAAGGTGTCCCAAGGTGTCCCCAAGGTTCAAACAAGCAATCTAGAATGACTTCCGAGGTTGTCCCAAGGTGTCCCCAAGGTTCATACAAATAAACTAGCATGTCTTCCGAGGTTGTCCCAAGTTGTCCCCAAGGTTCATACAAACACTCTAGAATGACTTCCGAGGTTGTCCCAAGGTGCCCCCAAGGTTCATACAAATAAGCTAGCATGAATTCCGAGGATGTCCCAAGGTGTCCCCAAGGTTCATACAAACACTCTAGCATGACTTCCGAAGTTATTCCAAGTTATCCCAAGGTTCATACAAACACTCTAGAATGACTTCCGAAGTTGTCAAAAGGTGTCCCAAGGTGTCCCCAAGGTTCATACAGGCTCTCTAGAATGACTTCAGAGGTTTTCTTTAGGTGTCCCCAAGGTTCATACAAACACTCTAGAATGACTTCCAAGGTTGTTCTGAGGTGTCCCCAAGGTTCATACAAACACTCTATAATGACTTCAGAGGTTGTCCCAAGGTGTCCCCAAGGTTCATACAAATAAGCTAGCATGACTTCCGAGGTTGTCTCAAGGTGTCCCCAAGGTTCATACAAACACTCTAGTATGTCTTCCGAGGTTGTCCCAAGGTGTCCCCAAGGTTCATACAAACACTCTAGAATGACTTCCGAAGTTATTCCAAGGTGTCCCAAGGTTCCTACAAACACTTTCGAATGACTTCCGAGGTTGTCCCAAGGTGTCCCAAGGTGTCCCCAAGGTTCATACAAACACTCTAGAATGTGTTCCGAGGTTGTCCCAAGCTGTCCCCAAGGTTCATACAAACACTCTAAAATGACTTCAGAGGTTGTCCCAAGGTGTCCCCAAGGTTCATACAAACATTCTAAAATGACTTCCGAGATTGTCCCAAGGTCTCCCAAGATTCATACAAACACTCTAGAATGACTTCCGAGGTTGTCCCAAGGTGTGCTCAAGGTTCATACAAAAACTCTAAAATGACTTCCGAGGTTGTCCCAAGGTGTCCCCAAGGTTCATACAAACACTCTAGAATGACTTCCGAAGTTATTCCAAGATGTCCCAAGGTTCATACAAACACTCTAGAATGACTTCCGAGGTTGTTACAAGGTGTCTCCAAGGTTCATACAAATACGCTAGCATGACTTTCGAGGTTGTCCCAAGGTGTCCCCAAGGTTCATACAAACATTCTAAAATAACTTCCGAGGTTGTCCCAAGGTGTCCTAAGGTTCATACAAGCAATCTAGAATGACTTCCGAGGTTGTCCCAAGCTGTCCCCAAGGTTCATACAAACACTCTAGAATGATTTCCAAGGTTGTCCCAAGGTGTCCCAAGGTGTCCCCAAGGTTCAAACAAGCAATCTAGAATGACTTCAGAGGTTGTCCCAAGGTGTCCCCAAGGTTCATACAAACACTCTAGAAAACTTTCGAGGTTGTCCCAAGGTGCCCCCAAGGTTCATACAAACACTCTAGAATGACTTCAGAGGTTGTCCCAAGGTGTCCCCAAGGTTCAAACAAGCAATCTAGAATGACTTCAGAGGTTGTCCCAAGGTGTCCCCAAGGTTCATACAAACACTCTAGAAAACTTCCGAGGTTGTCCCAAGGTGCCCCCAAGGTTCATACAAACACTCTAAAATGACTTCAGATGTTGTCCCAAGGTGTCCCCAAGGTTCATACAAACATTCTAAAATGACTTCCGAGATTGTCTCAAGGTGCCCCCAAGATTCATACAAACACTCTAGAATGACTTCCAAGGTTATCCCAAGGTGTCCCAAGGTGTCCCCAAGGTTCATACAAACACTCTAGAATGACTTCCGAGGTTGTCCCAAGGTGTCCCCAAGGTTCATACAAACACTCTAGAATGACTTCAGAGGTTGTCCTGAGGTTTGCCCAAGGTTCATACAAACACGTAAGAATGATTTCCGAGGTTGTCCCGAGGTTTCCCCAAGGTTCATACAAACACTCTAGAATGACTTGCGATGTTTTCCCGAGGTGTCCCCAAGGTTCATACAAACACTCTAGTATGTCTTCCGAGGGTGTTCCAAGATGTCCCCAAGGTTCATACAAAAAATTCTCGAATGACTTCCGAGGTTGTCCCAAGGTGTCCCCAAGGTTCAAACAAGCAATCTAGAATGACTTCAGAGGTTGTCCCAAGGTGTCCCCAAGGTTCATACAAACACTCTAGAAAACTTCCGAGGTTGTCCCAAGGTGCCCCCAAGGTTCATACAAACACTCTAAAATGACTTCAGAGGTTGTCCCAAGGTGTCCCCAAGGTTCATACAAACATTCTAAAATGACTTCCGAGATTGTCTCAAGGTGCCCCCAAGATTCATACAAACACTCTAGAATGACTTCCGAGGTTGTCCCAAGGTGTCCCAAGGTGTCCCCAAGGTTCATACAAATAAGCTAGCATGACTTCAGAGGTTGTCCCAAGGTGTCCCCAAGGTTCATACAAACACTCTAGAAAACTTCCAAGGTTGTCCCAAGGTGTCCCCAAGGTTCAAACAAGCAATCTAGAATGACTTCCGAGGTTGTCCCAAGGTGTCTCCAAGGTTCATACAAACACTCTAGAATACTTCCGAGGTTGTCCCAAGGTGCCCCCAAGGTTCATACAAACACTCTAGAGTGACTTCAGAGGTTGTCCCAAGGTGTCCCCAAGGTTCAAACAAATAAGCTAGCATGACTTCCGAGGTTGTCTCAAGGTGTCCCAAGGTTCATACAAACACTCTAGTATGTCTTCCGAGGTTGTTCCAAGATGTCCCCAAGGTTCATACAAACACGTTAGAATGACTTCCGAGGTTGTCCCAAGGTGTCCCCAAGGTTCATACAAACATTATAAACTGACTTCCGAGGTTGTCCCGAGGTGTCCCCAAGGTTCATACAAATAAGCTAGCATGACTTCAGAGGTTGTCCCAAGGTGTCCCCAAGGTTCATACAAACACTCTAGAAAACTTCCGAGGTTGTCCCAAGGTGCCCCCAAGGTTCATACAAACACTCTAGAATGACTTCAGAGGTTGTCCCAAGGTGTCCCCAAGGTTCATACAAAAAAGCTAGCATGACTTCCGAGGTTGTCCCAAGGTGTCCCCAAGGTTCATAAAAGCACTCTAGTATGTCTTCCGAGGTTGTCCCAAGGTGTGCCCAAGGTTCATAGAAACACTCTAGAATGACTTCCGAAGTTATTCCAAGTTGTCCCAAGGTTCATACAAACACGTTAGAATGACTTCCGAGGTTGTCCCGAGGTGTCTCCAAGGTTCATACAAACACTCTAGAAAGACTTGCGAGCTTGTCCCGAGGTGTCCCCAAGGTTCATACAAACACTCTAGTATGTCTTCCGAGGTTGTTCCAAGATGTCCCCAAGGTTCATACAAACACGTTAGAATGACTTCCGAGGTTGTCCCAAGGTGTCCCCAAGGTTCATACAAACATTCTAAACTGACTTCCGAGGTTGTCCCGAGGTGTCCCCATGGTTCATACAAGCAATCTAGAATGACTTCCGAGGTTGTCCCAAGGTGTCCCCAAGGTTCATACAAACACTCTAGAATGACTTCCGAGGTTGTCCCAAGGTGTCCCCAAGGTTCAAACAAGCAATCTAGAATGACTTCAGAGGTTGTCCCAAGGTGTCCCCAAGGTTCATACAAACACTCTAGAATGACTTCAGAGGTTGTCCCAAGGTGTCCCCAAGGTTCATACAAACACTCTAGTATGTCTTCCGAGGTTGCCCCAAGGTGTGCCCAAGGTTTATACAAACACTCTAGAATGACTTCCGAGGTTGTCCCAAGGTGTCCAAAGGTGTCCCCAAGGTTCATACAAACACTCTAGAATTACTTCCAAGGTAGTCCCAAGGTGTTCCAAGGTGTCCTCAAGGTTCAAACAAGCAATCTAGAACGACTTCAGAGGTTGTCCCAAGGTGTCCCCAAGGTTCAAACAAGCAATCTAGAATGACTTCAGAGGTTGTCCCAAGGTGTCCCCAAGGTTCATACAAACACTCTAGAATGACTTCCGAGGTTGTCCCAAGGTGTCCCCAAGGTTCATACAAACACTCTAGTATGTCTTCCGAGGTTGCCCCAAGGTGTGCCCAAGGTTCATACAAACACTCTAGAATGACTTCCGAGGTTGTCCCAAGGTGTCCAAAGGTGTCCCCAAGGTTCATACAAACACTCTAGAATTACTTCCAAGGTAGTCCCAAGGTGTCCCAAGGTGTCCCCAAGGTTCATACAAGCAATCTAGAAAGACTTCAGAGGTTGTCCCAAGGTGTCCCCAAGGTTCATACAAACACTCTAGAATGACTTCCGAGGTTGTCCCAAGGTGTCCCAAGGTTCATACAAACACTCTAGAATGACTTCCGAGGTTGTCCCAAGGTGTCACCAAGGTTCATACCAACACTCTAGAATGACTTCCGAGGTTGTCCCAAGCTGTCCAAAGGTGTCCCCAAGGTTCATACAAACACTCTAGAATTACTTCCAAGGTAGTCCCAAGGTGTCCCAAGGTGTCCTCAAGGTTCAAACAAGCAATCTAGAATGACTTCCGAGGTTGTCCCAAGGTGTCCCCAAGGTTCATACAAACACTCTAGAATGACTTCCGAAGTTATTCCAAGATGTCCCAAGGTTCATACAAACCTCTAGAATGACTTCCGAGGTTGTCCCAAGGTGTCTCCAAGGTTCATACAAATACGCTAGCATGACTTCCGAGGTTGTCCCAAGGTGTCCCCAAGGTTCATACAAACATTCTAAAATAACTTCCGAGGTTGTCCCAAGGTGTCCTAAGGTTCATACAAGCAATCTACAATGAATTCCGAGGTTGTCCCAAGGTGTCCCCAAGGTTCATACAAACACTCTAGAATGATTTCCGAGGTTGTCCCAAGGTGTCCCAAGGTGTCCCCAAGGTTCATACAAACACTCTAGAATGACTTCAGAGGTTGTCCCAAGGTGTCCCCAAGGTTCATACAAACACTCTATAATGACTTCCAAGGTTGTTCTGAGGTGTCCCCAAGGTTCATACAAACACTCTAGAATGATTTCCGAGGTTGTCCCAAGGTGTCCCAAGGTGTCCCCAAGGTTCAAACAAGCAATCTAGAATGACTTCAGAGGTTGTCCCAAGGTGTCCCCAAGGTTCATACAAACACTCTAGAAAACTTCCGAGGTTGTCCCAAGGTGCCCCCAAGGTTCATACAAACACTTAAGAATGACTTCAGAGGTTGTCCCAAGGTGTCCCCAAGGTTCATACAAATAAGCTAGCATGACTTCCGAGGTTGTCCCAAGGTGCCCCCAAGGTTCATACAAACACTCTAGAATGACTTCAGAGGTTGTCCCAAGGTGTCCCCAAGGTTCATACAAATAAGCTAGCATGACTTCAGAGGTTGTCCCAAGGTGTCCCCAAGGTTCATACAAACACTCTAGAAAACTTCCGAGGTTGTCCCAAGGTGTCCCCAAGGTTCAAACAAGCAATCTAGAATGACTTCAGAGGTTGTCCCAAGGTGATTCCAAGGTTCATACAAACACTCTAGAAAACTTCCGAGGTTGTCCCAAGGTGCCCCCAAGGTTCATACAAACACTCTAGAATGACTTCAGAGGTTTTCCCAAGGTGTCCCCAAGGTTCAAACAAATAAGCTAGCATGACTTCCGAGGTTGTCCCAAGGTGTCCCCAAGGTTCATACAAACACTCTAGAAAACTTCCGAGGTTGTCCCAAGGTGCCCCCAAGGTTCATACAAACACTCTAGAATGACTTCAGAGGTTGTCCCAAGGTGTCCCCAAGGTTCATACAAAAAAGCTAGCATGACTTCCGAGGTTGTCCCAAGGTGTCCCCAAGGTTCATAAAAACACTCTAGTATGTCTTCCGAGGTTGTCCTGAGGTGTGCCCAAGGTTCATACAAACACTCTAGAATGACTTCCGAAGTTATTCCAAGTTGTCCCAAGGTTCATACAAACACTCTAGAATGACTTCCGAGGTTGTCCCAAGGTGTCCCAAGGTGTCCCCAAGGTTCATACAAGCACTCTAGAATGACTTCAGAGGTTGTCCCAAGGTGTCCCCAAGGATCATACAAACACTTTATAATGACTTCCAAGGTTGTCCTGAGGTGTGCCCAAGGTTCATACAAACACGTTAGAATGACTTCCGAGGTTGTCCCGAGGTGTCTCCAAGGTTCATACAAACACTCTAGAAAGACTTGCGAGCTTGTCCCGAGGTGTCCCCAAGGTTCATACAAACACTCTAGTATGTCTTCCGAGGTTGTTCTAAGATGTCCCCAAGGTTCATACAAACACGTTAGAATGACTTCAGTGGTTGTCCCAAGGTGTCCCCAAGGTTCATACAAACATTCTAAACTGACTTCCGAGGTTGTCCCGAGGTGTCCCCAAGGTTCATACAAGCAATCTAGAATGACTTCCGAGGTTGTCCCAAGGTGTCCCCAAGGTTCATACAAACACTCTAGAATGACTTCCGAGGTTGTCCCAAGGTGTCCCCAAGGTTCAAACAAGCAATCTAGAATGACTTCAGAGGTTGTCCCAAGGTGTCCCCAAGGTTCATACAAACACTCTAGAATGACTTCAGAGGTTGTCCCAAGGTGTCCCCAAGGTTCATACAAACACTCTAGTATGTCTTCCGAGGTTGCCCCAAGGTGTGCCCAAGGTTCATACAAACACTCTAGAATGACTTCCGAAGTTATTCCAAGTTGTCCCAAAGTTCATACAAACACTCTAGAATGACTTTCGAGGTTATCCCAAGGTGTCCCAAGGTTTCCCCAAGGTTCATACAAACACTCTAGAATGACTTCAGAGGTTGTCCCAAGGTGTCCCCAAGGTTCATACAAACACTCTATAATGACTTCCAAGGTTGTCCTGAGGTGTGCCCAAGGTTCATACAAACACGTTAGAATGACTTCAGAGGTTGTCCCGAGGTTTCCCCAAGGTTCATACAAACACTCTAGAATGACTTGCGATGTTTTCCCGAGGTGTCCACAAGGTTCATACAAACACTCTAGTATGTCTTCCGAGGTTGTTCCAAGATGTCCCCAAGGTTCATACAAAAAATTCTAGAATGACTTCCGAGGTTGTCCCAAGGTGTCCCCAAGGTTCATACAAACATTCTAAACTGACTTCCGAGGTTGTCCCAAGGTGTTCCAAGGTTCATGCAAGCAATCTAAAATGACTTCCGAGGTTGTCCCAAGGTGTCCCCAAGGTTCATACAAACACTCTATAATGACTTCCGAGGTTGTCCCAAGGTGTCCCAAGGTGTCCCCAAGGTTCAAACAAGCAATCAAGAATGACTTCCGAGGTTGTCCCAAGGTGTCCCCAAGGTTCATACAAACACTCTAGAAAACTTCCGAGGTTGTCCCAAGGTGCCCCCAAGGTTCATACAAACGCTCTAGAATGACTTCCGAGGTTGTCCCAAGGTGTCCCCAAGGTTCATACAAATAAGCTAGCATGACTTCCGAGGTTGTCCCAAGGTGTCCCCAAGGTTCATACAAACACTCTAGAAAACTTCCGAGGTTGTCCCAAGGTGCCCCCAAGGTTCATACAAACACTCTAGAATGACTTCCGAGGTTGTCCCAAGGTGTCCCCAAGATTCATACAAATAAGCTAGCATGACTTCCGAGGTTGTCCCAAGGTGTCCTCAAGATTCATACAAACACTCTAGTATGTCTTCCGAGGTTGTCCCAAGGTGTCCCAAAGGTTCATACAAACACTCTAGAATGACTTCCGAAGTTATTCCAAGTTGTCCCAAGGTTCATACAAACACTCTAGAATGACTTCCGAGGTTGTCCCAAGGTGTCCCAAGGTGTCCCCAAGGTTCATACAAGCACTCTAGAATGACTTCAGAGGTTGTTCCAAGGTGTCCCCAAGGTTCATACAAACACTCTATAAAGACTTCCAAGGTTGTCCTGAGGTGTGCCCAAGGTTCATACAAACACTCTAGAAAACTTCTGAGGTTGTTCCAAGGTGTCCCCAAGGTTCATACAAATACGCTAGCATGACTTCCGAGGTTGTCCCAAGGTGTCCCCAAGGTTCATACAAACATTTTAAAATGACTTCCGAGGTTGTCCCAAGGTGTCCTAAGGTTCATACAAGCAATCTAGAATGACTTCCGAGGTTGTCCCAAGGTGTACCAAAGGTTCATACAAACACTCTAGAATGACTTCCGAGGTTGTCCCAAGGTGTCCCAAGGTGTACCCAAGGTTCACACAAACACGTAAGAATGACTTCCGAGGTTGTCCCAAGGTGTCCCAAGGTATCCCCAAGGTTCATACAAGCAATCTAGAATGACTTCAGAGGTTGTTCCAAGGTGTCCCCAAGGTTCATACAAACACTCTATAAAGACTTCCAAGGTTGTCCTGAGGTGTGCCCAAGGTTCATACAAACACTCTAGAAAACTTCTGAGGTTGTTCCAAGGTGTCCCCAAGGTTCATACAAATACGCTAGCATGACTTCCGAGGTTGTCCCAAGGTGTCCCCAAGGTTCATACAAACATTTTAAAATGACTTCCGAGGTTGTCCCAAGGTGTCCTAAGGTTCATACAAGCAATCTAGAATGACTTCCAAGGTTTTCCCAAGGTGTCCCAAGGTTCATACAAACACTCTTGAATGACTTCCGAGGTTGTCCCAAGGTGTCCCCAAGGTTCATACAAACACTCTAGAATGACTTCAGAGGTTGTCCCAAGGTGTCCCCAAGGTTCATACAAACATTCTAAAATGACTTCCGAGATTGTCCCAAGGTCTCCCAAGATTCATACAAACACTCTAGAATGACTTCCGAGGTTGTCCCACGGTGTGCCCAAGGTTCATACAAAAACTCTAAAATGACTTCCGAGGTTGTCCCAAGGTGTCAACAAGGTTCATACAAACACTCTAGAATGACTTCCGAAGTTATTCCAAGATGTCCCAAGGTTCATACAAACACTCTAGAATGACTTCCGAGGTTGTTACAAGGTGTCTCCAAGGTTCATACAAATACGCTAGCATGACTTTCGAGGTTGTCCCAAGGTGTCCCCAAGGTTCATACAAACATTCTAAAATAACTTCCGAGGTTGTCCCAAGGTGTCCTAAGGTTCATACAAGCAATCTAGAATGACTTCCGAGGTTGTCCCAAGCTGTCCCCAAGGTTCATACAAACACTCTAGAAAACTTCCGAGGTTGTCCCAAGGTGTGCCCAAGGTTCATACAAACACTCTAGAATGACTTCCGAGGTTGTCCCAAGGTGCCCCCAAGGTTCATACAAACACTCTAGAATGACTTCCGAAGTTATTCCAAGCTGTCCCCAAGGTTCATACAAACACTCTAGAATGACTTCCGAGGTTGTTACAAGGTGTCTCCAAGGTTCATACAAATACGCTAGCATGACTTTCGAGGTTGTCCCAAGGTGTCCCCAAGGTTCATACAAACACTCTAGAATGACTTCCGAGGTTGTCCCAAGGTGTCCCCAAGGTTCATACAAATAAGCTAGCATGACTTCCGAGGTTGTCCCAAGGTGTCCCCAAGGTTCATACAAACACTCTAGAAAACTTCCGAGGTTGTCCCAAGGTGTCCCAAGGTGTCCCCAAGGTTCATACAAGCACTCTAGAATGACTTCAGAGGTTGTCCCAAGGTGTCCCCAAGGTTCATACAAACACTCTAGAAAACTTCTGAGGTTGTCCCAAGGTGTCCCCAAGGTTCATACAAACACTTAAGAATGACTTCAGAGGTTGTCCCAAGGTGTCCCCAAGGTTCATACAAATAAGCTAGCATGACTTCCGAGGTTGTCCCAAGGTGTCCCCAAGGTTCATACAAACACTCTAGAATGATTTCCGAAGTTACCACAAGGTGTCCCCAAGGTTCATACAAACACTTTAGAATGACTTCCAAGGTTGTCCCAAGGTGTCCCCAAGGTTCATACAAACACTTTAGAATGACTTCCGAGGTTGTCCCAAGGTGTGCCCAAGGTTCATACAAACACTCTTGAATGACTTCCGAAGTTGTCCCAAGGTGTGCCCAAGGTTCATGCAAGCAATCTTAAATGACATCCGAGGTTTTCCCAAGGTGTCCCCAAGGTTCATACAAACACTCTAGAATGACTTCCGAGGTTGTCTTGAGGTGTCCCCAAGGTGTCCCCAAGGTTCATACAAACAATCTAGAATGACTTCAGAGGTTGTTCCAAGGTGTCCCCAAGGTTGATACAAACACTCTAGAATGACTTTCGAGGTTGACCTGAGGTGTCCCCAAGGTTCATACAAACACTCTAGAATGACTTCCAAGGTTGTCCCAAGGTGTCCCAAGGTTCATACAAGCAATCTAGAATGACTTCCGAGGTTGTCCCAAGCTGTCCCCAAGGTTCATACAAACACTCTAGAATGACTTCCGAGGTTGTCCCAAGGTGTCCCAAAGTGTCCCCAAGGTTCATACAAACACTCTAGAATTACTTCCAAGGTAGTCCCAAGGTGTCCCAAGGTGTCCCCAAGGTTCATACAAGCAATCTAGAAAGACTTCAGAGGTTGTCCCACGGTGTCCCCAAGGTTGATACAAACACTCTAGAATGACTTTCGAGGTTGACCTGAGGTGTCCCCAAGGTTCATACAAACACTCTAGAATGACTTCCGAGGTTGTCCCAAGGTGTCCCAAGGTTCATACAAACACTCTAGAATGACTTCAGAGGTTGTCCCAAGGTGTCCCCAAGGTTCATACAAACACTCTAGAATGACTTCAGAGGTTGTCCCAAGGTGTCCAAAGGTGTCCTCAAGGTTCATACAAACACTCTAGAATTACTTCCAAGGTAGTCCCAAGGTGTCCCAAGGTGTCCTCAAGGTTCAAACAAGCAATCTAGAATGACTTCAGAGGTTGTCCCAAGGTGTCCCCAAGGTTCATACAAACACTCTAGAATGACTTCCGAAGTTATTCCAAGATGTCCCAAGGTTCATACAAACCTCTAGAATGACTTCCGAGGTTGTCCCAAGGTGTCTCCAAGGTTCAAACAAAAACTCTAAAATGACTTCCGAGGTTGTCCCAAGGTGTCAACAAGGTTCATACAAACACTCTAGAATGACTTCCGAAGTTATTCCAAGATGTCCCAAGGTTCATACAAACACTCTAGAATGACTTCCGAGGTTGTTACAAGGTGTCTCCAAGGTTCATACAAATACGCTAGCATGACTTTCGAGGTTGTCCCAAGGTGTCCCCAAGGTTCATACAAACATTCTAAAATAACTTCCGAGGTTGTCCCAAGGTGTCCTAAGGTTCATACAAGCAATCTAGAATGACTTCCGAGGTTGTCCCAAGCTGTCCCCAAGGTTCATACAAACACTCTATAATGACTTCCGAGGTTGTCCCAAGGTGTGCCCAAGGTTCATACAAACACTCTAAAATGACTTCCGAGGTTGTCCCAAGGTGTCAACAAGGTTCATACAAACACTCTAGAATGACTTCCGAAGTTATTCCAAGCTGTCCCCAAGGTTCATACAAACACTCTAGAATGACTTCCGAGGTTGTTACAAGGTGTCTCCAAGGTTCATACAAATACGCTAGCATGACTTTCGAGGTTGTCCCAAGGTGTCCCCAAGGTTCATACAAACACTCTAGAATGACTTCCGAGGTTGTCCCAAGGTGTCCCCAAGGTTCATACAAATAAGCTAGCATGACTTCCGAGGTTGTCCCAAGGTGTCCCCAAGGTTCATACAAACACTCTAGAAAACTTCCGAGGTTGTCCCAAGGTGTCCCAAGGTGTCCCCAAGGTTCATACAAGCACTCTAGAATGACTTCAGAGGTTGTCCCAAGGTGTCCCCAAGGTTCATACAAACACTCTAGAAAACTTCTGAGGTTGTCCCAAGGTGCCCCCAAGGTTCATACAAACACTTAAGAATGACTTCAGAGGTTGTCCCAAGGTGTCCCCAAGGTTCATACAAATAAGCTAGCATGACTTCCGAGGTTGTCCCAAGGTGTCCCCAAGGTTCATACAAACACTCTAGAATGATTTCCGAAGTTACCACAAGGTGTCCCCAAGGTTCATACAAACACTTTAGAATGACTTCCAAGGTTGTCCCAAGGTGTCCCCAAGGTTCATACAAACACTCTAGAATGACTTCCGAGGTTGTCCCAAGGTGTGCCCAAGGTTCATACAAACACTCTTGAATGACTTCCGAGGTTGTCCCAAGGTGTGCCCAAGGTTCATGCAAGCAATCTTAAATGACATCCGAGGTTTTCCCAAGGTGTCCCCAAGGTTCATACAAACACTCTAGAATGACTTCCGAGGTTGTCTTGAGGTGTCCCCAAGGTGTCCCCAAGGTTCATACAAACAATCTAGAATGACTTCAGAGGTTGTTCCAAGGTGTCCCCAAGGTTGATACAAACACTCTAGAATGACTTTCGAGGTTGACCTGAGGTGTCCCCAAGGTTCATACAAACACTCTAGAATGACTTCCAAGGTTGTCCCAAGGTGTCCCAAGGTTCATACAAGCAATCTAGAATGACTTCCGAGGTTGTCCCAAGCTGTCCCCAAGGTTCATACAAACACTCTAGAATGACTTCCGAGGTTGTCCCAAGGTGTCCCAAAGTGTCCCCAAGGTTCATACAAACACTCTAGAATTACTTCCAAGGTAGTCCCAAGGTGTCCCAAGGTGTCCCCAAGGTTCATACAAGCAATCTAGAAAGACTTCAGAGGTTGTCCCACGGTGTCCCCAAGGTTGATACAAACACTCTAGAATGACTTTCGAGGTTGACCTGAGGTGTCCCCAAGGTTCATACAAACACTCTAGAATGACTTCCGAGGTTGTCCCAAGGTGTCCCAAGGTTCATACAAACACTATAGAATGACTTCAGAGGTTGTCCCAAGGTGTCCCCAAGGTTCATACAAACACTCTAGAATGACTTCAGAGGTTGTCCCAAGGTGTCCAAAGGTGTCCTCAAGGTTCATACAAACACTCTAGAATTACTTCCAAGGTAGTCCCAAGGTGTCCCAAGGTGTCCTCAAGGTTCAAACAAGCAATCTAGAATGACTTCAGAGGTTGTCCCAAGGTGTCCCCAAGGTTCATACAAACACTCTAGAATGACTTCCGAAGTTATTCCAAGATGTCCCAAGGTTCATACAAACCTCTAGAATGACTTCCGAGGTTGTCCCAAGGTGTCTCCAAGGTTCATACAAATACGCTAGCATGACTTCCGAGGTTGTCCCAAGGTGTCCCCAAGGTTCATACAAACATTCTAAAATAACTTCCGAGGTTGTCCCAAGGTGTCCTAAGGTTCATACAAGCAATCTAGAATGACTTCCGAGGTTGTCCCAAGGTGTCCCCAAGGTTCATACAAACACTCTAGAAAACTTCCGAGGTTGTCCCAAGGTGTCCCAAGGTGTGCCCAAGGTTCAAACAAGCAATCTAGAATGACTTCCGAGGTTGTCCCAAGGTGCCCCCAAGGTTCATACAAATAAGCTAGCATGAATTCCGAGGATGTCCCAAGGTGTCCCCAAGGTTCATACAAACACTCTAGCATGACTTCCGAAGTAATTCCAAGTTATCCCAAGGTTCATACAAACACTCTAGAATGACTTCCGAGGTTGTCAAAAAGTGGCCCAAGGTGTCCCCAAGGTTCATACAGGCTCTCTAGAATGACTTCAGAGGTTTTCTTTAGGTGTTCCCAAGGTTCATACAAACACTCTATAATGACTTCCAAGGTTGTTCTGAGGTGTGCCCAAGGTTCATACAAACACTTTAGAATGACTTCCGAGGTTGTCCCAAGGTGTCCCAAGGTGTCCCAAAGGTTCATACAAACACTCTAGAATGACTTCAGAGGTTGTCCCAAGGTGTGCCCAAGGTTCATACAAACACTCTTAAATGACTTCCGAGGTTGTCCCAAGGTGTCCCCAAGGTTCATTCAAACACTCCAGAATGACTTCAGAGGTTGTCCCAAGGTGTCCCCAAGGTTCATACAAACATTCTAAAATGACTTCCGAGATTGTCCCAAGGTCTCCCAAGATTCATACAAACACTCTAGAATGACTTCCGAGGTTGTCCCAAGGTGTGCCCAAGGTTCACACAAAAACTCTAAAATGACTTCCGAGGTTGTCCCAAGGTGTCCCCAAGGTTCATACAAACACTCTAGAATGACTTCCGAAATTATTCCAAGATGTCCCAAGGTTCATACAAACACTTAAGAATGACTTCAGAGGTTGTCCCAAGGTGCCCCCAAGGTTCATACAAACACTCTAGAATGACTTCCGAAGTTATTCCAAGATGTCCCAAGGTTCATACAAACCTCTAGAATGACTTCCGAGGTTGTCCCAAGGTGTCCCCAAGGTTCATACAAATAAGCTAGCATGACTTCCGAGGTTGTCCCAAGGTGTCCCCAAGGTTCATACAAACACTCTAGAATGACTTCAGAGGTTGTCCCAAGGTGCCCCCAAGGTTCATACAAACACTTAAGAATGACTTCAGAGGTTGTCCCAAGGTGCCCCCAAGGTTCATACAAACACTCTAGAATGATTTCCGAGGTTGTCCCAAGGTGTCCCAAGGTGTCCCCAAGGTTCAAACAAGCAATCTAGAATGACTTCAGAGGTTGTCCCAAGGTGTCCCCAAGGTTCATACAAATACTCTAGAAAACTTCCGAGGTTGTCCCAAGGTGCCCCCAAGGTTCATACAAACACTTAAGAATGACTTCAGAGGTTGTCCCAAGGTGTCCCCAAGGTTCATACAAATAAGCTAGCATGACTTCCGAGGTTGTCCCAAGGTGTCCCCAAGGTTCATACAAACACTCTAGAAAACTTCCGAGGTTGTCCCAAGGTGTCCCCAAGGTTCAAACAAGCAATCTAGAATGACTTCAGAGGTTGTCCCAAGGTGTCCCCAAGGTTCAAACAAGCAATCTAGAATGACTTCAGAGGTTGTCCCAAGGTGTCCCCAAGGTTCATACAAACACTCTAGAATGACTTCCGAAGTTATTCCAAGATGTCCCAAGGTTCATACAAACCTCTAGAATGACTTCCGAGGTTGTCCCAAGGTGTCTCCAAGGTTCATACAAATACGCTAGCATGACTTCCGAGGTTGTCCCAAGGTGTCCCCAAGGTTCATACAAACATCCTAAAATAACTTCCGTGGTTGTCCCAAGGTGTCCTAAGGTTCATACAAGCAATCTAGAATGACTTCCGAGGTTGTCCCAAGGTGTCCCCAAGGTTGATACAAACACTCTAGAATGATTTCCGAGGTTGTCCCAAGGTGTCCCAAGGTGTCCCCAAGGTTCAAACAAGCAATCTAGAATGACTTCCGAGGTTGTCCCAAGGTGTCCCCAAGGTTCATACAAATAAACTAGTGCCCCCAAGGTTCATACAAATAAGCTAGCATGAATTCCGAGGATGTCCCAAGGTGTCCCCAAGGTTCATACAAACACTCTAGCATGACTTCCGAAGTAATTCCAAGTTATCCCAAGGTTCATACAAACACTCTAGAATGACTTCCGAGGTTGTCAAAAGGTGGCCCAAGGTGTCCCCAAGGTTCATACAGGCTCTCTAGAATGACTTCAGAGGTTTTCTTTAGGTGTTCCCAAGGTTCATACAAACACTCTATAATGACTTCCAAGGTTGTTCTGAGGTGTGCCCAAGGTTCATACAAACACTTTAGAATGACTTCCGAGGTTGTCCCAAGGTGTCCCAAGGTGTCCCCAAGGTTCATACAAACACTCTAGAATGACTTCAGAGGTTGTCCCAAGGTGTGCCCAAGGTTCATACAAACACTCTTAAATGACTTCCGAGATTGTCCCAAGGTGTCCCCAAGGTTCATTCAAACACTCTAGAATGACTTCAGAGGTTGTCCCAAGGTGTCCCCAAGGTTCATACAAACATTCTAAAATGACTTCCGAGATTGTCCCAAGGTCTCCCAAGATTCATACAAACACTCTAGAATGACTTCCGAGGTTGTCCCAAGGTGTGCCCAAGGTTCATACAAAAACTCTAAAATGACTTCCGAGGTTGTCCCAAGGTGTCCCCAAGGTTCATACAAACACTCTAGAATGACTTCCGAAATTATTCCAAGATGTCCCAAGGTTCATACAAACACTTAAGAATGACTTCAGAGGTTGTCCCAAGGTGCCCCCAAGGTTCATACAAACACTCTAGAATGACTTCCGAAGTTATTCCAAGATGTCCCAAGGTTCATACAAACCTCTAGAATGACTTCCGAGGTTGTCCCAAGGTGTCCCCAAGGTTCATACAAATACGCTAGCATGACTTCCGAGGTTGTCCCAAGGTGTCCCCAAGGTTCATACAAACACTCTAGAATGACTTCAGAGGTTGTCCCAAGGTGCCCCCAAGGTTCATACAAGCAATCTAGAATGACTTCCGAGGTTGTCCCAAGCTGTTCCCAAGGTTCATACAAACACTCTAGAATGATTTCCGAGGTTGTCCCAAGGTGTCCCAAGGTGTCCCCAAGGTTCAAACAAGCAATCTAGAATGACTTCAGAGGTTGTCCCAAGGTGTCCCCAAGGTTCATACAAATACTCTAGAAAACTTCCGAGGTTGTCCCAAGGTGCCCCCAAGGTTCATACAAACACTTAAGAATGACTTCAGAGGTTGTCCCAAGGTGTCCCCAAGGTTCATACAAATAAGCTAGCATGACTTCCGAGGTTGTCCCAAGGTGTCCCCAAGGTTCATACAAACACTCTAGAAAACTTCCGAGGTTGTCCCAAGGTGTCCCCAAGGTTCAAACAAGCAATCTAGAATGACTTCAGAGGTTGTCCCAAGGTGTCCCCAAGGTTCAAACAAGCAATCTAGAATGACTTCAGAGGTTGTCCCAAGGTGTCCCCAAGGTTCATACAAACACTCTAGAATGACTTCCGAAGTTATTCCAAGATGTCCCAAGGTTCATACAAACCTCTAGAATGACTTCCGAGGTTGTCCCGAGGTGTCTCCAAGGTTCATACAAATACGCTAGCATGACTTCCGAGGTTGTCCCAAGGTGTCCCCAAGGTTCATACAAACATCCTAAAATAACTTCCGTGGTTGTCCCAAGGTGTCCTAAGGTTCATACAAGCAATCTAGAATGACTTCCGAGGTTGTCCCAAGGTGTCCCCAAGGTTGATACAAACACTCTAGAATGATTTCCGAGCTTGTCCCAAGGTGTCCCAAGGTGTCCCCAAGGTTCAAACAAGCAATCTAGAATGACTTCCGAGGTTGTCCCAAGGTGTCCCCAAGGTTCATACAAATAAACTAGCATGTCTTCCGAGGTTGTCCCAAGTTGTCCCCAAGGTTCATACAAACACTCTAGAATGACTTCCGAGGTTGTCCCAAGGTGCCCCCAAGGTTCATACAAATAAGCTAGCATGAATTCCGAGGATGTCCCAAGGTGTCCCCAAGGTTCATACAAACACTCTAGCATGACTTCCGAAGTTATTCCAAGTTATCCCAAGGTTCATACAAACACTCTAGAATGACTTCCGAAGTTGTCAAAAGGTGTCCCAAGGTGTCCCCAAGGTTCATACAGGCTCTCTAGAATGACTTCAGAGGTTGTCCCAAGGTGTCCCCAAGGTTCATACAAACACTCTAGAATGACTTCCAAGGTTGTTCTGAGGTGTGCCCAAGGTTCATACAAACACTCTAGAATGACTTCAGAGGTTGTCCCAAGGTGTCCCAAGGTGTCCCCAAGGTTCATACAAACACTCTATAATGACTTCAGAGGTTGTCCCAAGGTGTCCCCAAGGTTCATACAAATAAGCTAGCATGACTTCCGAGGTTGTCTCAAGGTGTCCCCAAGGTTCATACAAACACTCTAGTATGTCTTCCGAGGTTGTCCCAAGGTGTCCCCAAGGTTCATACAAACACTCTAGAATGACTTCCGAAGTTATTCCAAGGTGTCCCAAGGTTCCTACAACCACTTTCGAATGACTTCCGAGGTTGTCCCAAGGTGTCCCAAGGTGTCCCCAAGGTTCATACAAACACTCTAGAATGACTTCCGAGGTTTTCCCAAGGTGTGCCCAAGGTTCATACAAACACTCTAAAATGACTTCAGAGGTTGTCCCAAGGTGTCCCCAAGGTTCATACAAACATTCTAAAATGACTTCCGAGATTGTCCCAAGGTCTCCCAAGATTCATACAAACACTCTAGAATGACTTCCGAGGTTGTCCCAAGGTGTGCTCAAGGTTCATACAAAAACTCTAAAATGACTTCCGAGGTTGTCCCAAGGTGTCCCCAAGGTTCATACAAACACTCTAGAATGACTTCCGAAGTTATTCCAAGATGTCCCAAGGTTCATACAAACACTCTAGAATGACTTCCGAGGTTGTTACAAGGTGTCTCCAAGGTTCATACAAATACGCTAGCATGACTTTCGAGGTTGTCCCAAGGTGTCCCCAAGGTTCATACAAACATTCTAAAATAACTTCCGAGGTTGTCCCAAGGTATCCTAAGGTTCATACAAGCAATCTAGAATGACTTCCGAGGTTGTCCCAAGCTGTCCCCAAGGTTCATACAAACACTCTAGAATGATTTCCAAGGTTGTCCCAAGGTGTCCCAAGGTGTCCCCAAGGTTCAAACAAGCAATCTAGAATGACTTCAGAGGTTGTCCCAAGGTGTCCCCAAGGTTCATACAAACACTCTAGAATGACTTCCGAAGTTATTCCAAGATGTCCCAAGGTTCATACAAACCTCTAGAATGACTTCCGAGGTTGTCCCAAGGTGTCTCCAAGGTTCATACAAATACGCTAGCATGACTTCCGAGGTTGTCCCAAGGTGTCCCCAAGGTTCATACAAACATCCTAAAATAACTTCCGTGGTTGTCCCAAGGTGTCCTAAGGTTCATACAAGCAATCTAGAATGACTTCCGAGGTTGTCCCAAGGTGTCCCCAAGGTTGATACAAACACTCTAGAATGATTTCCGAGCTTGTCCCAAGGTGTCCCAAGGTGTCCCCAAGGTTCAAACAAGCAATCTAGAATGACTTCCGAGGTTGTCCCAAGGTGTCCCCAAGGTTCATACAAATAAACTAGCATGTCTTCCGAGGTTGTCCCAAGTTGTCCCCAAGGTTCATACAAACACTCTAGAATGACTTCCGAAGTTATTCCAAGATGTGCCAAGGTTCATACAAACACTCTAGAATGACTTCCGAGGTTGTTACAAGGTGTCTCCAAGGTTCATACAAATACGCTAGCATGACTTTCGAGGTTGTCCCAAGGTGTCCCCAAGGTTCATACAAACACTCTAAAATAACTTCCGAGGTTGTCCCAAGGTGTCCTAAGGTTCATACAAGCAATCTAGAATGACTTCCGAGGTTGTCCCAAGCTGTCCCCAAGGTTCATACAAACACTCTAGAATGATTTCCGAGGTTGTCCCAAGGTTTCCCAAGGTGTCCCCAAGGTTCAAACAAGCAATCTAGAATGACTTCAGAGGTTGTCCCAAGGTGTCCCCAAGGTTCATACAAACACTCTAGAAAACTTTCGAGGGTGTCCCAAGGTGCCCCCAAGGTTCATACAAACACTTAAGAATGACTTCAGAGGTTGTCCCAAGGTGTCCCCAAGGTTCAAACAAGCAATCTAGAATGACTTCAGAGGTTGTCCCAAGGTGTCCCCAAGGTTCAAACAAGCAATCTAGAATGACTTCAGAGGTTGTCCCAAGGTGCCCCCAAGGTTCATACAAACACTCTAGAATGACTTCCCAGGTTATCCCAAGGTGTCCCAAGGTGTCCCCAAGGTTCATACAAACACTCTAGAATGACTTCCGAGGTTGTCCCAAGGTGTACCCAAGGTTCATACAAACACTCTATAATGACTTCCAAGGTTGTCCTGAGGTGTGCCCAAGGTTCATACAGACACGTTAGAATGATTTCCGAGTTTGTCCCGAGGTTTCCCCAAGGTTCATACAAACACTCTAGAATGACTTGCGATGTTTTCCCGAGGTGCCCCCAAGGTTCATACAAATACTCTAGAATGACTTCAGAGGTTGTCCCAAGGTGTCCCCAAGGTTCAAACAAATAAGCTAGCATGACTTCCGAGGTTGTCCCAAGGTGTCCCCAAGGTTCATACAAACACTCTAGAAAACTTCCGAGGTTGTCCCAAGGTGCCCCCAAGGTTCATACAAACACTCTAGAATGACTTCAGAGGTTGTCCCAAGGTGTCCCCAAGGTTCATACAAAAAAGCTAGCATGACTTCCGAGGTTGTCCCAAGGTGTCCCCAAGGTTCATACAAACACTCTAGAATGACTTCCGAAGTTATTCCAAGTTGTCCCAAGGTTCATACAAACACTCTAGAATGACTTCCGAGGTTGTCCCAAGGTGTCCCAAGGTGTCCCCAAGGTTCATACAAGCACTCTAGAATGACTTCAGAGGTTGTCTCAAGGTGTCCCCAAGGATCATACAAACACTTTATAATGACTTCCAAGGTTGTCCTGAGGTGTGCCCAAGGTTCATACAAACACATTAGAATGACTTCCGAGGTTGTCCCGAGGTGTCTCCAAGGTTCATACAAACACTCTAGAAAGACTTGCGAGCTTGTCCCGAGGTGTCCCCAAGGTTCATACAAACACTCTAGTATGTGTTCCGAGGTTGTTCCAAGATGTCCCCAAGGTTCATACAAACACGTTAGAATGACTTCCGAGGTTGTCCCAAGGTGTCCCCAAGGTTCATACAAACATTCTAAACTGACTTCCGAGGTTGTCCCGAGGTGTCCCCAAGGTTCATACAAGCAATCTAGAATGACTTCCGAAGTTGTCCCAAGGTGTCCCCAAGGTTCATACAAACACTCTAGAATGACTTCCGAGGTTGTCCCAAGGTGTCCCCAAGGTTCAAACAAGCAATCTAGAATGACTTCAGAGGTTGTCCCAAGGTGTCCCCAAGGTTCATACAAACACTCTAGAATGACTTCAGAGGTTGTCCCAAGGTGTCCCCAAGGTTCATACAAACACTCTAGTATGTCTTCCGAGGTTGCCCCAAGGTGTCCCCAGGTGTCCCCAAGGTTCAAACAAGCAATCTAGAATGACTTCCGAGGTTGTCCCAAGGTGTCCCCAAGGTTCATACAAATAAGCTAGCATGTCTTCCGAGGTTGTCCCAAGTTGTCCCCAAGGTTCATACAAACACTCTAGAATGACTTCCGAGGTTGTCCCAAGGTGTCCCCAAGGTTCATACAAATAAGCTAGCATGAATTCCGAGGATGTCCCAAGGTGTCCCCAAGGTTCATACAAACACTCTAGCATGACTTCCGAAGTAATTCCAAGTTATCCCAAGGTTCATACAAACACTCTAGAATGACTTCCGAGGTTGTCAAAAGGTTTCCCAAGGTGTCCCCAAGGTTCATACAGGCTCTCTAGAATGACTTCAGAGGTTTTCTTTAGGTGTCCCCAAGGTTCATACAAACACTCTATAATGACTTCCAAGGTTGTTCTGAGGTGTGCCCAAGGTTCATACAAACACTCTAGAATGACTTCAGAGGTTGTTCCAAGGTGTCCCAAGGTGTCGCCAAGGTTCATACAAACACTCTATAATGACTTCCGAGGTTGTCCCAAGGTGTTCCCAAGGTTCATACAAACACTCTAGAATGACTTCCGAAGTTATTCCAAGTTGTCCCAAGGTTCCTACAAACACTTTAGAATGACTTCCGAGGTTGTCCCAAGGTGTCCCAAGGTGTCCCCAAGGTTCATACAAACACTCTAGAATGACTTCCGAGGTTGTCCCAAGGTGTGCCCAAAGTTCATACAAACACTCTAGAATGACTTCCGAGGTTGTCCCAAGGTTTGCCCAAGGTTCATACAAAAACTCTAAAATGACTTCCGAGGTTGTCCCAAGGTGTCCCCAAGGTTCATACAAACACTCTAGAATGACTTCCGAAGTCCCCAAGGTTCAAACAAGCAATCTAGAATGACTTCAGAGGTTGTCCCAAGGTGTCCCCAAGGTTCATACAAACACTCTAGAAAACTTTCGAGGGTGTCCCAAGGTGCCCCCAAGGTTCATACAAACACTCTAGAATGACTTCCGAGGTTGTCCCAAGGTGTCCCCAAGGTTCAAACAAGCAATCTAGAATGACTTCAGAGGTTGTCCCAAGGTGTCCCCAAGGTTCATACAAACACTCTAGAAAACTTCCGAGGTTGTTACAAGGTGTCTCCAAGGTTCATACAAATACGCTAGCATGACTTTCGAGGTTGTCCCAAGCTGTCCCCAAGGTTCATACAAACACTCTAGAATGATTTCCGAGGTTGTCCCAAGGTTTCCCAAGGTGTCCCCAAGGTTCAAACAAGCAATCTAGAATGACTTCAGAGGTTGTCCCAAGGTGCCCCCAAGGTTCATACAAACACTCTAGAATGACTTCCCAGGTTATCCCAAGGTGTCCCAAGGTGTCCCCAAGGTTCATACAAACACTCTAGAATGACTTCCGAGGTTGTCCCAAGGTGTACCCAAGGTTCATACAAACACTCTATAATGACTTCCAAGGTTGTCCTGAGGTGTGCCCAAGGTTCATACAGACACGTTAGAATGATTTCCGAGGTTGTCCCGAGGTTTCCCCAAGGTTCATACAAACACTCTAGAATGACTTGCGATGTTTTCCCGAGGTGTCCCCAAGGTTCATACAAACACTCTAGAATGACTTCAGAGGTTGTCCCAAGGTGTCCCCAAGGTTCAAACAAATAAGCTAGCATGACTTCCGAGGTTGTCCCAAGGTGTCCCCAAGGTTCATACAAACACTCTAGAAAACTTCCGAGGTTGTCCCAAGGTGCCCCCAAGGTTCATACAAACACTCTAGAATGACTTCAGAGGTTGTTCCAAGGTGTCCCCAAGGTTCATACAAAAAAGCTAGCATGACTTCCGAGGTTGTCCCAAGGTGTCCCCAAGGTTCATACAAACACTCTAGAATGACTTCCGAAGTTATTCCAAGTTGTCCCAAGGTTCATACAAACACTCTAGAATGACTTCCGAGGTTGTCCCAAGGTGTCCCAAGGTGTCCCCAAGGTTCATACAAGCACTCTAGAATGACTTCAGAGGTTGTCCCAAGGTGTCCCCAAGGATCATACAAACACTTTATAATGACTTCCAAGGTTGTCCTGAGGTGTGCCCAAGGTTCATACAAACACGTTAGAATGACTTCCGAGGTTGTCCCGAGGTGTCTCCAAGGTTCATACAAACACTCTAGAAAGACTTGCGAGGTTGTCCCGAGGTGTCCCCAAGGTTCATACAAACACTCTAGTATGTCTTCCGAGGTTGTTCCAAGATGTCCCCAAGGTTCATACAAACACGTTAGAATGACTTCCGAGGTTGTCCCAAGGTGTCCCCAAGGTTCATACAAACATTCTAAACTGACTTCCGAGGTTGTCCCGAGGTGTCCCCAAGGTTCATACAAGCAATCTAGAATGACTTCCGAAGTTGTCCCAAGGTGTCCCCAAGGTTCATACAAACACTCTAGAATGACTTCCGAGGTTGTCCCAAGGTGTCCCCAAGGTTCAAACAAGCAATCTAGAATGACTTCAGAGGTTGTCCCAAGGTGTCCCCAAGGTTCATACAAACACTCTAGTATGTCTTCCGAGGTTGTTCCAAGATGTCCCCAAGGTTCATACAAACACGTTAGAATGACTTCCGAGGTTGTCCCAAGGTGTCCCCAAGGTTCATACAAACATTCCAAACTGACTTCCGAGGTTGTCCCGAGGTGTCCCCAAGGTTCATACAAGCAATCTAGAATGACTTCCGAAGTTGTCCCAAGGTGTCCCCAAGGTTCATACAAACACTCTAGAATGACTTCAGAGGTTGTCCCAAGGTGTCCCCAAGGTTCATACAAAAAAGCTAGCATGACTTCCGAGGTTGTCCCAAGGTGTCCCCAAGGTTCATACAAACACTCTAGAATGACTTCCGAAGTTATTCCAAGTTGTCCCAAGGTTCATACAAACACTCTAGAATGACTTCCGAGGTTGTCCCAAGGTGTCCCAAGGTGTCCCCAAGGTTCATACAAGCACTCTAGAATGACTTCAGAGGTTGTCCCAAGGTGTCCCCAAGGATCATACAAACACTTTATAATGACTTCCAAGGTTGTCCTGAGGTGTGCCCAAGGTTCATACAAACACGTTAGAATGACTTCCGAGGTTGTCCCGAGGTGTCTCCAAGGTTCATACAAACACTCTAGAAAGACTTGCGAGGTTGTCCCGAGGTGTCCCCAAGGTTCATACAAACACTCTAGTATGTCTTCCGAGGTTGTTCCAAGATGTCCCCAAGGTTCATACAAACACGTTAGAATGACTTCCGAGGTTGTCCCAAGGTGTCCCCAAGGTTCATACAAACATTCTAAACTGACTTCCGAGGTTGTCCCGAGGTGTCCCCAAGGTTCATACAAGCAATCTAGAATGACTTCCGAGGTTGTCCCAAGGTGTCCCCAAGGTTCATACAAACACTCTAGAATGACTTCCGAGGTTGTCCCAAGGTGTCCCCAAGGTTCAAACAAGCAATCTAGAATGACTTCAGAGGTTGTCCCAAGGTGTCCCCAAGGTTCATACAAACACTCTAGAATCACTTCAGAGGTTGTCCCAAGGTGTCCCCAAGGTTCATACAAACACTCTAGTATGTCTTCCGAGGTTGCCCCAAGGTGTGCCCAAGGTTCATACAAACACTCTAGAATGACTTCCGAAGTTATTCCAAGTTGTCCCAAAGTTTATACAAACACTCTAGAATGACTTTCGAGGTTATCCCAAGGTGTCCCAAGGTTTCCCCAAGGTTCATACAAACACTCTAGAATGACTTCAGAGGTTGTCCCAAGGTGTCCCCAAGGTTCATACAAACACTCTATAATGACTTCCAAGGTTGTCCTGAGGTGTGCCCAAGGTTCATACAAACACGTTAGAATGACTTCAGAGGTTGTCCCGAGGTTTCCCCAAGGTTCATACAAACACTCTAGAATGACTTGCGATGTTTTCCCGAGGTGTCCCCAAGGTTCATACAAACACTCTAGAATGTCTTCCGAGGTTGTTCCAAGATGTCCCCAAGGTTCATACAAAAAATTCTAGAATGACTTCCCAGGTTGTCCCAAGGTGTCCCCAAGGTTCATACAAACATTCTAAACTGACTTCCAAGGTTGTCCCAAGGTGTCCCAAGGTTCATGCAAGCAATCTAAAATGACTTCCGAGGTTGTCCCAAGGTGTCCCCAAGGTTCATACAAACACTCTATAATGACTTCCGAGGTTGTCCCAAGGTGTCCCAAGGTGTCCCCAAGCTTCAAACAAGCAATCTAGAATGACTTCCGAGGTTGTCCCAAGGTGTCCCCAAGGTTCATACAAACACTCTAGAAAACTTCCGAGGTTGTCCCAAGGTGCCCCCAAGGTTCATACAAACGCTCTAGAATGACTTCCGAGGTTGTCCCAAGGTGTCCCCAAGGTTCATACAAATAAGCTAGCATGACTTCCGAGGTTGTCCCAAGGTGTCCCCAAGGTTCATACAAACACTCTAGAAAACTTCCGAGGTTGTCCCAAGGTGCCCCCAAGGTTCATACAAACACTCTAGAATGACTTCCGAGGTTGTCCCAAGGTGTCCCCAAGATTCATACAAATAAGCTAGCATGACTTCCGAGGTTGTCCCAAGGTGTCCTCAAGGTTCATACAAACACTCTAGTATGTTTTCCGAGGTTGTCCCAAGGTGTCCCCAAGGTTGATACAAACACTCTAGAATGACTTCCGAAGTTATTCCAAGTTGTCCCAAGGTTCATACAAACACTCTAGAATGACTTCCGAGGTTGTCCCAAGGTGTCCCAAGGTGTCCCCAAGGTTCATACAAGCACTCTAGAATGACTTCAGAGGTTGTCCCAAGGTGTGCCCAAGGTTCATACAAACACTCTATAAAGACTTCCAAGGTTGTCCTGAGGTGTGCCCAAGGTTCATACAAACACTCTAGAAAACTTCTGAGGTTGTTCCAAGGTGTCCCCAAGGTTCATACAAATACGCTAGCATGACTTCCGAGGTTGTCCCAAGGTGTCCCCAAGGTTCATACAAACATTTTAAAATGACTTCCGAGGTTGTCCCAAGGTGTCCTAAGGTTCATACAAGCAACCTAGAATGACTTCCGAGGTTGTCCCAAGGTGTCCCAAAGGTTCATACAAACACTCTAGAATGACTTCCGAGGTTGTCCCAAGGTGTCCCCAAGGTTGATACAAACACTCTAGAATGACTTCCGAAGTTATTCCAAGTTGTCCCAAGGTTCATACAAACACTCTAGAATGACTTCAGAGGTTGTCCCAAAGTGTCCCCAAGGTTCATACAAACACTCTAGAATGATTTCCGAAGTTACCACAAGGTGTCCCCAAGGTTCATACAAACACTCTAGAATGACTTCCAAGGTTGTCCCAAGGTGTGCCCAAGGTCATACAAACACTCTAGAATGACTTCCAAGGTTGTCCCAAGGTGTGCCCAAGGTTCATACAAACACTCTTGAATGACTTCCGAGGTTGTCCCAAGGTGTGCCCAAGGTTCATGCAAGCAATCTAAAATGACTTCCGAGGTTGTCCCAAGGTGTCCCCAAGGTTCATACAAACACTCTATAATGACTTCCGAGGTTGTCCCAAGGTGTCCCAAGGTGTCCCCAAGCTTCAAACAAGCAATCAAGAATGACTTCCAAGGTTGTCCCAAGGTGTGCCCAAGGTTCATACAAACACTCTAGAATGACTTCCAAGGTTGTCCCAAGGTGTCCCCAAGGTTCATACAAACACTCTAGAATGACTTCCGAGGTTGTCCCAAGGTGTGCCCAAGGTTCATACAAACACTCTAAAATGACTTCCGAGGTTGTCCCAAGGTGTCCCCAAGGTTCATACAAACACTCTAGAATGACTTCAGAGGTTGTCCCAAGGTGTCCCCAAGGTTCATACAAACATTCTAAAATGACTTTCGAGATTGTCCCAAGGTGTCCCAAGGTGTCCCCAAGGTTCAAACAAGCAATCTAGAATGACTTCAGAGGTTGTCCCAAGGTGTCCCCAAGGTTCATACAAACACTCTAGAAAACTTCCGAGGTTGTCCCAAGGTGCCCCCAAGGTTCATACAAACACTTAAGAAAGACTTCAGAGGTTGTCCCAAGGTGTCCCCAAGGTTCATACAAATAAGCTAGCATGACTTCCGAGGTTGTCCCAAGGTGTCCCCAAGGTTCATACAAACACTCTAGAAAACTTCCGAGGTTGTCCCAAGGTGTCCCCAAGGTTCAAACAAGCAATCTAGAATGACTTCAGAGGTTGTCCCAAGGTGTCCCCAAGGTTCATACAAACACTCTAGAATTACTTCCAAGGTAGTCCCAAGGTGCCCCCAAGGTTCATACAAACACTCTAGAATGACTTCCGAAGTTATTCCAAGATGTCCCAAGGTTCATACAAACCTCTAGAATGACTTCCGAGGTTGTCCCAAGGTGTCTCCAAGGTTCATACAAATACGCTAGCATGACTTCCGAGGTTGTCCCAAGGTGTCCCCAAGGTTCATACAAACATTCTAAAATAACTTCCGAGGTTGTCCCAAGGTGTCCTAAGGTTCATACAAGCAATCTAGAATGACTTCCGAGGTTGTCCCAAGGTGTCCCCAAGGTTCATACAAACACTCTAGAATGATTTCCGAGGTTGTCCCAAGGTGTCCCCAGGTGTCCCCAAGGTTCAAACAAGCAATCTAGAATGACTTCCGAGGTTGTCCCAAGGTGTCCCCAAGGTTCATACAAATAAGCTAGCATGTCTTCCGAGGTTGTCCCAAGTTGTCCCCAAGGTTCATACAAACACTCTAGAATGACTTCCGAGGTTGTCCCAAGGTGCCCCCAAGGTTCATACAAATAAGCTAGCATGACTTCCGAGGATGTCCCAAGGTGTCCCCAAGGTTCATACAAACACTCTAGCATGACTTCCGAAGTTATTCCAAGTTATCCCAAGGTTCATACAAACACTCTAGAATGACTTCCGAGGTTGTCAAAAGGTGTCCCAAGGTGTCCCCAAGGTTCATACAGGCTCTCTAGAATGACTTCAGAGGTTTTCTTTAGGTGTCCCCAAGGTTCATACAAACACTCTATAATGACTTCCAAGGTTGTCCTGAGGTGTGCCCAAGGTTCATACAAACACTCTAGAATGACTTCAGAGGTTGTTCCAAGGTGTCCCAAGGTGTCGCCAAGGTTCATACAAACACTCTATAATGACTTCCGAGGTTGTCCCAAGGTGTTCCCAAGGTTCATACAAACACTCTAGAATGACTTCCGAAGTTATTCCAAGTTGTCCCAAGGCTCCTACAAACACTTTAGAATGACTTCTGAGGTTGTCCCAAGGTGTCCCAAGGTGTCCCCAAGGTTCATACAAACACTCTAGAATGACTTCCGAGGTTGTCCCAAGGTTTGCCCAAGGTTCATACAAAAACTCTAAAATGACTTCCGAGGTTGTCCCAAGGTTTGTTCAAGGTTCATACAAAAACTCTAAAATGACTTCCGAGGTTGTCCCAAGGTGTCCCCAAGGTTGATACAAACACTCTAGAATGACTTCCGAAGTTATTCCAAGATGTCCCAAGGTTCATACAAACACTCTAGAATGACTTCCGAGGTTGTTACAAGGTGTCTCCAAGATTCATACAAATACGCTAGCATGACTTTCGAGGTTGTCCCAAGGTGTCCCCAAGGTTCATACAAACACTCTAAAATAACTTCCGAGGTTGTCCCAAGGTGTCCTAAGGTTCATACAAGCAATCTAGAATGACTTCCGAGGTTGTCCCAAGCTGTCCCCAAGGTTCATACAAACACTCTAGAATGATTTCCGAGGTTGTCCCAAGGTGTCCCAAGGTGTCCCCAAGGTTCAAACAAGCAATCTAGAATGACTTCAGAGGTTGTCCCAAGGTGTCCCCAAGGTTCATACAAACACTCTAGAAAACTTTCGAGGGTGTCCCAAGGTGTCCCCAAGGTTCATACAAACACTTAAGAATGACTTCAGAGGTTGTCCCAAGGTGTCCCCAAGGTTCAAACAAGCAATCTAGAATGACTTCAGAGGTTGTCCCAAGGTGTCCCCAAGGTTCATACAAACACTCTAGAAAACTTCCGAGGTTGTTACAAGGTGTCTCCAAGGTTCATACAAATACGCTAGCATGACTTTCGAGGTTGTCCCAAGGTGTCCCCAAGGTTCATACAAACATTCTAAAATAACTTCCGAGGTTGTCCCAAGGTGTCCTAAGGTTCATACAAGCAATCTAGAATGACTTCCGAGGTTGTCCCAAGCTGTCCCCAAGGTTCATACAAACACTCTAGAATGATTTCCGAGGTTGTCCCAAGGTTTCCCAAGGTGTCCCCAAGGTTCAAACAAGCAATCTAGAATGACTTCAGAGGTTGTCCCAAGGTTCATACAAACACTCTAGAATGACTTCCGAGGTTATCCCAAGGTGTCCCAAGGTGTCCCCAAGGTTCATACAAACACTCTAGAATGACTTCCGAGGTTGTCCCAAGGTGTACACAAGGTTCATACAAACACTCTATAATGACTTCCAAGGTTGTCCTGAGGTGTGCCCAAGGTTCATACA